>NC_056729.1:1296842428-1296877428 GCF_019279795.1 Protopterus annectens | reverse complement strand
AGATCACAGCAACCTATGCAGAATTGTTCACATAAACTCTATATAAACGTGAATGGCTGCACAGCAGATGCTCTTGTACTTACCAGAAGTAAGCACATAACAAACACCAAAAGCAAGCCATACTGGTGGAATCCCAACTGTAACAGGGTATATTACAAAAGGAAAAAAGTCATGGCCAAAATCATAAAGAGCTACTCTCATAAAGACAAGAGTTCTCTAATTAAACTAAACAAGAAACTAGGAGGATTAATTAAGTCCAAGAAGACCAACTATGAGGTCTGGATAGCTTCACAGGCTAAGGACGAACACAAGGCCTTCTTCCTCTATGTCCAAAAATCATAAAGGTCACACACAGCAGTGGGCTATATTGGTGGTAAATGGCTCCACCTTCATTGACTTTAAAAATCAGGCAGCAACTGAATGTGGAAAGAAAAAAACAAAGGAAAGAATTTAAGGTGAAGAATCAGAAGACAAGAAATGGGGAAAATGCATAAAAATAGTTGCATTACCTCTCAAATGTACACATTTTTGTAGAATGTACATATTTTTGCCTCATATTTTTGGTCCATTTTTCACAAAATTGTGTTTTTTTTGCAAATTAGTGGTCATTAAAGACTGAAGTTAGAAAATAAGCAGGCAGAGGTTAGTACTAGGCTAACTGCCTTTGTGGGCCATTTTAAGCCTAGCCATTTATCCTACCTGAGAATCAAACCTCACACTTTGTGTTTGCAAGGTAAACACCTTAACCATCATGCCAACCTCCCACCCCTTCAGTATTCAGACTTCATACCCTTCAGAAAATCCAAGCTAATGCAACATCTGTTATTCTATCAACTTTCTAAGTTTGTAAGAGCAACATTTAAAAATCGCCCCTATTTTTGGGCCTTTGTTCCACTTTTATTTATGGCTTTGTCCACATTTCTTGCTCTAAGAAGTTGAGAGGTATGTGTGTTGCAAATATAGAAAACTCTCAGAGCAACCTTGTGTTGATCAGGATCGAATAAAGGAATGGTTAAAGAGAGGAGAATTTAAACCAAAAGATATTTAAACAAACTTTAATCTTTGACTTAGGAATAGCATCCATTCCCATCAGGGTATTGGAAACACAAAAGATTTTTTGGGGGGGGGAGAAAACAGTAGAGAGATATAGCAAATCTGCAGGCTGACAAATTAAGCTCAAACTTCACCCACTCCCTTCCTGCTACATCCCAAGAAATCTCTTCTAGCATATCACCCCAAGTATCAGCAGGGAGCAGGTCTTGATGACACTTGCTATTGCCAAAAAGCCTGCCTCAGTAGACCTGACAATATTCTAGGCTGCTTCCTAAACAGCTTAAAACATAACCTTTCAGGACCACTTGAGGCACTTTTCAACTACAGCCTCAAAACATGTTACATACCAAGTGAATGGAGAACTGTAACAGTCATCCCTCTTCACAAAAGTGGTTCATTAACTGACCCTGGAAAGTACAGCCCCATCAGTCTGACATGTCTAATATGCAAAGCCATGAAATGACTAATCATGGAAATGATGAAAAAGAACATTAGCAATCTACAGACACCGGACCCATCCTAGTCTTGCTTTATCAAGGTAAGGTCTTGCCTGCTTAACCTGGTTAACATCTTTAAGAGGGTCACCAAAGCAATGGATGGGGCATACCGCCTATGTTGATCTGGTTAAGGCTTCCAATATGATTTTACACTCAGGTATTGTTGACAAACTTACTGAACTAGGCATAAATCTCTACACAGCTCATTGGATTGCTAGCTGGCTCAAAGATAGGACCCAAGAAGTCAGGATTGGTGAGACCACCTGCACCAAGAGAATGGTTGCCACTAGACTACATCAGGCATTTGTACTTGGCCTTCACCTGTTTGGTATCTACTTTTTGGAAGTTAAAGCTAATGTCACGGGCTTCTGGACAAGTTTGCAGATGATTGTAAACTGGGAGCTATCATAGACTCCCTCCATAACACTAACATCCTGCAAGAGGGCCTAACATAGATAAATGACTGGTGCCAAGGTCAAGTTTTAAAACTCATCACCAAAAACTGCATTATAGTGCCCTTTGGGAAAATGTCTACATAAGCCAATTACTCCATCTACAAAACACCATGAAGAGTTGACCTGGTAGTTAGGGATCTAGGAACATATGTAGATAGTAACCTGGCTTTTGACGAACACATGGCCAAGATAGTAAGAAAGTCAGTCTATGTTATCCAACTTATAAATAAGGGTATGGCATTCAGGTCCAAAGAAATTATAGTACCAATTTACTTGGCCCTCATCAATGCCCCATTTAGCATGTACCCAACCAGCCATTTTCAACAGTTGGAACACCCACAGAGGTTTTTCAACAATTGAATGCAGGGTATTAACAGACTACCCATACAGATTGCCTTAAGGTCCTATCACTATACTTAGTCTTCTACCGGTTTCTGAGGGGCAATCTATGCCTGGCATATAAGGCATCCTCAGATCTAGCCCTAATGGTTCATTTGCACATCCACAAAATGAACAGCACTGGAAACACTAGATCCAAGGATTTAAACTTTGGCTGCGACATAACTAGAACATGCTGATGAGACCGAACATGTGTCTCAAAGGATCCCTGTGCTATGTAATTGGCTCCCCATCCATTTGAGATAGAGTTCATCCCTAGCCCTATTCAAATGTGACTCTAACTATTTGATGGGAAATCTTAAATTCACCCCTCGTCTATCTCCCATGTCTCTAATGGACATTGTTTGATAGCAAGTAAAGTATTACCAATTTAACATACCCCCCCTAACAAAGCCCTTAGCCACCTCCTTACTAACATGCCTCTCCTAAAAGATATCCAAGGTACATGGAGACACAATTTGGTTGGGTTGTAAAGGTCCTGGTGGTTATTAACCTAATATATACCTATGTGCCTATGAACTTAAAACATGCCTTGGTCTGCTTTCTGCTGATACTTGCCACTATTCCACTCTGTGTATCCTCTTGATTAGTAGCTCCTGGTTTTCTGTTATCATGAATCTCTCGTGTAATAGATCCAGCTCACTGTCATACTCCGTCTCACATATTCCAGTTATACTAATTGTTCTCCTTCTTGAACAATTTGGAAGGTTATCCATCTTTTTTCCTTGTCTTTTTATTATCTCTGTTAATTTTTGAATTCTGTGAGTCTGTTTCTGCAGCTCAGCTGTATTTACTGTTTATCTTCCTCCAGATATTACACCTTACCTTACATTATAGCCTCTCCACTTATGCTTGGTATTGTCTTATTGTTTGTTTCAAGAAGCTCTCATCATGGTCTTCAGTGATTGCTTTTTTTAAGGAAAATGCACAGTTGTTCCTTCTCATTTGCAGCTTTAAAAGCAGTCCTATGTTTTTCCTCTTGTTTCTTCTAGCTCGTCTGTCTTTCTGAGGTTCGTCGTCTGTCTTTCTGAGGTTCCTTTTTTTCCCTGTCCCCAGGAACACTCTTTTCATTCAAATTTCTGCAGGCCTTGTCTAGAGCTTTAGGCATAGACAGCCATCTTGGCTATGCTCTCTAACACCCCCGCCACCTAGACCAAGACAGACAATTGATGACATATCGGCCCACTGAGATTAGTCCACTATCCTGGTTGACAACCAAACATAAATAAATAATTAAACAAATAAATACAAAATCAGTATCACTTGAGTAGCTTAACTAATTTAAAAGATCAGCCACCTGCTAATTTTGTATGGATCTATGTTAGAATGTCAGCTTTCCAAATTATCAACAGTTAGAACATTGAACCTGCTTTATCGAAAGGCCACAATGTCGAAAGCTGAAAAAGATGACTGTCAGCACATCAAAGTATATGATTTTGTGGGGAGGGGCAAGGCTCTGTTTCACCCCCACACTCCTTGCTAATAATATATACCAACTCTGAGGTGACACAACAACTGAGAATGGGAATGTGATCTTGCACAAAGCACCTACTTGCAACGTGCAGTGTTCTCACATTTGGCTTTTCCAGCTTTCGACTTTGTAGTCTTTTGACCATGTGTATTCAGTGTTCTGACTGTTGATATTTTGGAAAGTCAACATTCTAAAGTAGGTCTCTTTTTTTTATCATGGCTCTCTTCTGTTTCTAGTTCATTTCCATAGTTCTAAGTTATCATCAGTCAGTCTTTGAAGTTTCCAGAATAATTTGTAACTCATCAACACTATTCCCCTCCCTCAATTGACTTCACATACTTTAACTCTCACCTCCATGGCCAATCATCGATTAAACCCTGTGTCAGTTTATAGATAAGAAGGTGATAGGGGCAGCAAGCTGAAGGAAACAACAATTGCATTTAAAGCTGCAGTAAGCCCTTCAGAAACACAAGGAGCTTAAAAGAAGTTGAACGTTAATGACACTACTGAGTGGGCACTGAGGAGAATCAAGGACTTATAGGTAGGTAGGTAGGTACTAGGCTATCTGCCCGAAGGCATTTATAAACACTACTGAGTGGGCACTGAGGAGAATCAAGGACTTATAGGTAGGTAGGTAGGTACTAGGCTATCTGCCCGAAGGCATTTATAAACACTATTATGTGGACACTGAGGAGAATCAAGGACTTATAGGTATTAGGTAGGTACTAGGCTATCTGCCCGAAGGCATTTATAAACACTACTATGTGGACACTGAGGAGAATCAAGGACTTATAGGTAGGTAGGTAGGTACTAGGCTATCTGCCTGAAGGCATTTATAAACACTACTATGTGGACACTGAGGAGAATCAAGGACTTATAGGTAGGTAGGTAGGTACTAGGCTATCTGCCCGAAGGCATTTATAAACACTACTATGTGGACACTGAGGAGAATCAAGGACTTATAGGTAGGTAGGTAGGTAGGTGCTAGGTTATCTGCCCGAAGGCATTTATATGCCAGAATGTGTTGGCTTTCGCCGCCCCCTTAGATTAGTTCCCTGTGCCTCTGTCCAGCAGAGCCACTGAAGTGATCCTTGGGGTTGGTCCAAGTGTTGCCACCTTGACCATCCATTAGGCCAAAATTGTAGTGATTGCTAAGGCGTGCTGCTTCAAACGGGGCTCATCTTGACATATTTAGTGAACTAGTGGTACAATTTAAACAAACTCATTGTGGTTTATTTCTGTAAAGCCAAGACAAACCTTTGGGAAATGAATATGAAAAAATCTGACGAAAAGGAACTTCATTTTAATGAATCAATCAGCTACTTCTCCCTTTCCGGGTGGTTGCTGAATTGTGGTTATGCCCAGTCTGTCATTATTGTCAACATTGCTTCTTATTTAAAATTTCATTAAATGGATATTTAGTCTTGATATGTAGCTGTATTTCAAATATTTTCCCCAATAATGTAAACAGTGATGTAGAGAATCTCCCCATATTTGCAATGCAGTCTGTCAAAGGTAATCATTTATTTATTTATGCTTTTTTATCAGGTTAGTCCCACTCGGTCAGCAGCCTCTTTTTCAGTGGAGACCAGAACTGGTATTAATAATGAAAGAGTGAAATTTGTCCAAGACACCAAGAAACTTTTCCCAGTTTTTCAGTACGGGATGCTGCAGGATTCCTTCTTTTGAGAAAATGGAGGAGAAGGAACAAGCCATGTCAGAGGACAATGTATTGAAGAGACCTGAGATGGGAGATGGCAACACAAAAGAATGCGTGTAGACAATGCAGATGTGAATACACAGATTCAAGTGGTGAAGTTCTCAGGGGGGGAATGTGATTCACAAGTCCTAATAAAGGAGATGATGGTAGAAAAGCAGCTCAGTGAGACAAGTGATTTTTTTTTAATGGACAGAGGCCAAACAGAATGAAACTGGATGCAATATCAAAATAGCCAATAGATGGAAGCAGAGGATAATGAAAGCCCAGAGAAAGTTTATTTTATTTATTTATTTTATTTTATTTTACATTTGTTGACCGAAGTGGCAGCAAAGAGATGGGCTCAGTTTAGGAGGTGAAGAAAAATAATAATGCAGCAGTGCATCACGCTGAACAACTACAAATGGATGTGTAATCTCACAAATTTCTCCCCAGACACCTTTAAGTCAATAATAAAATCCAACAACTTCTCTAATCTAAAAATCTGCACCCCCCCCCCGACTGAAGTAGTCCTCCCCTTCAATACAAGATTGTTAAATAATCAAAATCCCTTGGCATCCCTAGAAGAAAAGAGTTAAAGCCAACCATGACCCTGGCTATCTAACATAACTTGCAATCTTATGCATAATAGGACTAAGGCCCAGAAAAAAATGGTGAATGAATAAAACAACCCCCTAAAACTTCTGCAGAAGTTTAGTGACTGTTGAAGTCTTACAAAACTGGTAAACAGTGACAAAAAATATGACAACAATGTGCAGAATTGCCATAGATATAAACCAGCAAAATTCTTGTCTTCCATCAAAGACCTAATCCAGCCATGGAGAAAATAAAAAAACATTCAAAATCCTTCACCTAACCTCTTGTCCTTTGAAACTGATGGCTAATTTATTGCCTACTTCAGAGAAGGCATAGTTGTCTTTACCAGCAACAATCTTAACATCCAGAATACCTCTTCCCACCTCAAATCCTTTATGTTACCACACCACCTTTCAGTTTAAAAGCTAGCCCTACTTCATATATATATATAAAAATGTTTCACAATCTCAAACCATGTTCACAATGTACTGATAACCTCCCACCTGAATTTCTCAAGGTAACAGCCAGTCTTATAGTATACCCAGAATCAGACCGTATAACTAGGCTAATACAATGATTCTATGTTACTTCCCTCTGGTAAACATCACATAAATTCCAACTCCATAAAGGGGGATCAACAGAAACATCCAATATTTGATCCAATGCCATCCTATTCTCTGTCTCAAAAATATTGGACAAAAGTATCTACAAGCAACTTCTTCAATATCTCCTTCAACAAAAACCCTTGACACCTACACGACATGACTTCCACCCAACACATAGTACTACCACTGCCTGCATATCCTTTCTCAACCCTGTCAACAAAGCTAGGCACAATGGTAAATGTGTGTACTCTTTATTCTTAAAATTGTCTAAAGCCTTTGACACTGTCACACAGCAAACTCCCACAACATGTCTTCCCTTGACCTCTAAACCCTGCGTGTCTGACAGGCAACAATCTGTTAAATGGCTCTGTACCCTGTCCCTTTTCCTATCATTACCACAGGTGTACTCCCAAGGCTCGATTCTTGGTCCCCTGCTCTTTAACATATTCACCAACAATCTGTACTTCTTTCCAACAAGCCTCTCTCATACAGTATGCAGATGGCTCTACTTTCATTTGATCTTCTGATAGCCCAACCCATCTTCAACAAATTTATTTATTTATTTATTTGCATTTGTTTACTGGGAAGGCCCACTGGGCTGTAATGAGCTCATTTTCAGTGGAGGCCCGGGGAGAAAAGTTCCTTATTAGCAATCACATACAATAGAAGAGTCACAGATGAGTACATAATATGAGTGTAACAACTGAATAAACATAGGTGAAAGTTAGACATTGACAAGTACATAATTAGAGTACAATATTAGAGTACAATACAATAGATACAGTAGTGTTCACAGGTCAAATGTCACAGTTAAATATAACTAAGATAAGTCAGTAGCACAAAAAGTTAAACTTAGGAGTCCATGTCTAACACATAGTATGCAATACTATTATCAAGTAGGTATTTCAAAATAGAGGACTTTAGAAGATATTTGTATGATTAATCATGCTAGTAGGTAGAAGAGTTTGAAATGACAGAGGAGTAGCTAATTAAAGGTGAAAATAGTGGTTAATTAAGGAGTCAGGCTTTGAGAGGTGCTGTATTGGCACATCTGCACTGCCATAGAGAGGAGGGGTGCTCTTTCATGGACGTTTTGAATAAAAATGCATTACTAGTGGTCCTAATTGGTGATGGGAGGCTGTTCCATTGTTTCCTAATAATAAAGGAGTAGAGCATCTGGCCAGCTGAAAGGTTTGTTTTTTTCTACTTTTCAGGAGCAGTTGGTTCTGAGATCTGACAGGTCTCTTTGGGTGGTAGTGAGTAAGTAAAGAAGCAAGGGCAGGGTAGTCTGATGGTTTGAAGATAATTTTGTGTGCTGAAGTTAACTGTAAGTATGTGAGATAATGTGGGAGTATGAGGCAGTTTAGTGAGTGTAAAGAGGAACAATGGTGGGATGAGCATTTTGCATTGGTTGTGAAATTTGTGATTTTATGGGTCTATATCAGAACATCGAAGTATTAAAACTTCGAATGTTCTGATTTCGAACACTATTCAGTGAAGTAAGAATAGCAAAGCCGCAGAACAGCAAATTCTTTCCTCGGGAAAGAATTCGGTTGGCTGCTTCTGTGGCTTCACTATTCTTAGCGCTGTGGTGGAAAGTTATGGGTTGGGTTCAGGTAAGTGTGCGATTGTTTGTACGTTAGGGTTAGGGGAGGGTTAAGTGAGTTAGGGTTAGGGCGCGGGTTAGGCGTGTGTGCGATAGTGACAGACTTTAGGGTTAGGGGCAGTTTAAGTGAGTTAGGGTTAGGGCACGTGTTAGGTGAGTGTGCGATAGTGATGGACCTTAGGGTTAGGGTTTGGGTTAAGGTAAGTGGGTAGATAGTAGTGTATGTTTAGTTTAGTGTAGCGTTAGATGTAGGAATTTAAGTGTATATATGTGATTGCTGTTTGTCTGATGTGCTTGTGTTGTGTGTATGTGTTTCGAAGCAGCAGATTTTTTCCATGGGAAAAAATTTGCTGTTCTGAATGTTCGATATTTTCATGTTTAGATGTTTTGGGGCCGATGAAATAGCGTTCGCTATTTTCATCTTTCGATAACGTGATATAAACGCGATTTTATCATAGCATGTCTCAATCTTGGATTTCAGAGAGGACTGGATATTGATAAGGAGAGAGGCACCATATAGGAGAGAGGGTAGTAGAAAGGTTGAGGCAAAGGTTTGTTTTGTGGAGCGGTTAAGGAAGTGTTTGTGTCTACAGAGGATACAAAATTTTTGATGTGTTTTTTTGATATTAGTGTGTATGTGCAGGTCGAACGTTAGGTTTTCATCTATGATGACATCTAATAGTTTTATATTTGGTACAACCTCAATGATAGGGTTATTTTGAGAATGAATAGTGAATTCATCCTTGTTTACAGAAGTATTTTTTTAGGGGTAAATACGTTTAGTTTTCTGGGGGTTTAGGGCTAGATGATTATTGGTCATACATGTTTAGGTTGTAGTGAGGGCACTTTGGGTGAGTTGTTGTAGTTCACATGTGGAACTGATAGAGCAGATGATGGCTGAGTCATCTGCATATTGGATGACAGTAATTTGACTAAGAGTGGTGTGGAAGTTGTGGACAGAAATACTAAATAGAAGGGGCCCTAGTATGGATCCTTGGAGAACACCTGTGGTTGTGTGAAGGAATCCACAAGAGTGGTTTCTGGACCAGAAATTGTAGTTTATTGGCCGTTTGAGCAGTTTTTCCATCTCTTTCAACCTTCTGGTTTAAAAGCCCACATTTGCGCTCGTTTCCCACCTTTCCTGTAACTAGTCTAGTCCAGATACAGATTTGCTGTATCCAGGACTGCTTGTAAGCTTCTGAGCCCCCCAAGCCTTTCTGTGTTGGTGGGAAGTCTTCTAGCTTATCAGTAGGAGTGGTAAGCACTAGGTAGCCTATCTACCACAAGAGTGGTTTCTGGCCCAGAAACTGTAGTTTATTGGCCGTTTGAGCAGTTTTTCCATCTCTTTCAACTTTCTAGTTTAAAAGCCCGCTTTGCACTTGTTTTCCACTTTTCCTGTAACTAGTCTAGTCCAGATACAGATTTGCTGTATCCAGGACTGTTTGTAAGCTTCTGAGCCCCCCCAAGCCTTTCTGTGTTGGGGGAAGCATTCTAGCTTTTCAGTGGGAGTGGGAAGCACTAGGTAGCCTATCTACCACAAAATCCATGTACAGATTCTTAGTTTTAGCACTTGAATTTTCTTATTTGTGCTCAGCACTTGTTCAGAACTTGTAGTTAGCACTAAATAACTTACAAATTACTACAGTACTCAACCTTCCTCTTTACCTAGAAGAAAACAGTTTTTGTACTTACTTTCCTCACTTTCTTAGAAAAAAAACAGCTCTTATACTCATTTTACTCACTTGTCTAGAGGAAAGTAGTTTTTTATTCAGGCATGTCCAAGGGTCAGATCTCAGTGTTTTCTCCTGTCTATCTGATGATTCTGGGCATCTTGAGGCAATGTAGAAATTGCCTCATGTGCACAAACAACTCTGTCCTCCTACCACCCAACACCATAACCTGTGAGAGATGCACTTATCTAGCCAAGCTGGAGGTAAAGCTCTCTCCAACCAAGACTGTACTGGACAGCCAAGAGGAGAAGGTAAACAACTGCACCACACCACACTCATCAGATAGTCCCACTAAACCTACACCACCAAAATCCACACATAGAAACACAAAAATATTCGCAGAGGCTCTCAATAATAATCTGCTCAAGCAACAGAGACCTCCAAAGCAGAAACGAAAGCAACCTCCACCCCCCCAACACAACCCAAATGACACATAGCCCACAGACTCAGTGTACCAATAAACCACAGCCCATAAGGCAAACCAATGTACCCAACACACTAGTCATAGGTGACTCTATAGTCAGGCACACTGATGTCCCACTCACCAGGCTAAACAAGAAGGTTACTGTCAGCTGTCTGTCAGGTGCCAGGATCCACCACACAACCCACACCTCAGGTCACTCCACAACAAGTACAAATATGACTTTGTCATTGTCCATGTTGGTGTGAACGACCTGAGATGTACCTCCCTGGACTACATGAAAAGAGACATGGAAGAGCTCTCCAATCTTGTAGTCCACGCAGGTATGACCCTAGCCCTGAGTAGCATCCTGCCATCACCCAGAATGATACTGCAGTGCAAGGACAAAATGATTGACTTCAACAATTGACTAAGCTTCTGGTGTCATTCTAAGGGGATCCAGTATCTGTCTGCCTGGGACGACATGGTCAACAGACCACAATGCTCTGCCAAAGATGGCCTGCACCTGTCACCCCTGGGATTCCAGATACTGGCTAAGGCTCTTGCCGCTGCTATAGTGCCTTTTTAGGCAAGGTTCAAATGACAAATTCACCACCATAGTAGGAACAGGCAAGCAAAAACTGAGGGTAATGCTATTCAATACTAGAAGTCTAAATCTCAAAATGCATTCACTCGAGGCACTCCTTAAAATGGAGAACATCCTTATCTGTGCAGTGACTGAGACCTGGTTCAAGGCTCTAGAGAGCACCCCTGCATTACCAGGCTACAACTCATACCACACTTTTCAGCCAACTAACCTGGACCAGAACACCAAAGGCGGAGGTGTGTCCATATTCATTAAGGATATCCACACGTCCAGGCTAGTTGCGCAGCATAATGCATCTGAGGTTATCCAAGTGCAAGTAACTTTGGGCAAAACTGCAATCCAAATTGTAGCTTGCTACAGATCCCCCACCATGCCTCAGGACTCCCACTCTTCTTTTCTTGATATACTGGAAAATAATAGGATTCAACCAAACACCCTAATAAAGGACGATTTCAACTACCCCACCATTAACTTGGATAACTACTCATACGCCAACTCCTTCGCTCATCGCTTTCTGGAATTCATAAATTCCAATGCCCTGGATCAACATATCCAAACCTCCAGCAGGGGCAACAATATCCTAGACCTAGTCATTACCAACATGAGTGACTGGTGTTCCATGCCTGAAGTCAACTCCTCGTTGGTCAGATCCGACCGTAAGCTAATCACCCTAGATATCCGCATCCTGCCCCCACCTAAGCACCATGTTCAATCACAGTCTCACATCAGGCTTTGTGCCCACTGAATGGTGCACAGCAACAGTTATCCCACTCCACAAAGGGGGAGCCACCATTGATCCTGGGAACTATTGTCCTATTAGCCTGACGAGCCTGGTCTGCAAGGCCATGGAATGTATCATCATGGAATTCATAAACAAAGACATTGGTAACCACCAAACTCTGGACCCCACCCAGTTTGGGTTTGTGAAAGGCAGATCATGCCTTTTGAACCTGACTGACTTCTTTGAGGCAGTCACCAAAGCCATAGATGAGGGTAAGGTGGTTCACACAGCCTATCTTGACCTCACCAAGGCTTTTGACACCATCCCCCATTCTGGAATTATAGATAAACTCACTAAACTAGGTATAAATCCCTACGTCACAAGATGGGTTGCCAACTGGCTCACTGACAGAACCCACATTGTAAAAGTTGCAGACTCCAAATCTGACTTCAAACCAGTGACAAGTGGAGTACCACAGGGTTCAGTCCTGGGACCTCCCCTGTTTGGTATCTATTTCTCTAAAGTACAGACTAACACTGAAGACCTATGGCTAACAAAGTTCACAGATGACTGCAAACTAGGAGCCATAGTTGAGTCCCCAAATGATGACATTGACATCCTACAGAAGGGCCTCACTGAGACAGATGCCTGGTGTCAGAGGCATGGCCTCAAGCTCAATGCCAAAAAGTGCATTGTCACCCCCTTTGTTTAAAAACCTTGTACCCATGAACTACCACATAAACGGCAGTCTACTTAATGCTGAATGTGTGATAAGAGACCTTGGGACCCAGGTGGATAGTAGTCTCTCCTTTGATAATCACATCACCACAGTATTCAGGAAATCCTTCTATGTGGCACACCTCATCACAAAAGGTTTCTCATCCAGGAAAAAAAGAGGTCATTGTTCCCCCTCTACTTGGCACTCATTAGACCCATTATAGAATACAATGCCCCTTTTGGAATGTACCTCACAAGATATCTGTAGCAGCTGGAAAGGCCACAGAAGTACCTCACAAAGAGGATTACTGGCCTCAAACAGATGCCCTACACTGATTGTCTCAAAAAACTCAGCTTTACTATGTAGCATATCACCTATTCCAAGGAGATCTCTGCCCAACATATAAAGCTATGTTAAACCCACAGCTGTTGGACATGCTACACCTAAAGAAATCCCAATCCCTCCAAGCTATATGCTCTAGGGACCTAAACCTTGCCACCCCAATAAACAGGACATGCTGGAGGGATATATTCCTTTCCCAGAGACTTCCTATACTCTGGAACAGGCTACCCATCTATGTCAAGCAAAGTTCTTCATTAGCACTATTCAAGAAAAATCTTGATGAGTGGATGGGCAATAGGAAATACACCCTGGGGATCACTTCTTTGGGTCTGCTCGACAGGTGCACAGGAAATTAACTTTCTTGGTTGGCGTAAGCCAGGGAACCTTGTTGACTAGGCTTACTTAGGCCCTTGGGCCGATAGCCTAGTACCTACCTATGAACCTATGAATTTATGAATGGAGAGAAAGAATGCTGACATTTGGCTGATTGTTCCCTATTTATGAGATAGGATGAGAACCAACTTATGAAGTGGGTGAGATAACTAGACTGGAGAGTTTTGTAAGGAGTAGAGGGTGGGAGACAGTATCAAAAGCCTTAGAAAGGTCAAGAAAGAGAGAAGAAACATTTTTTCCTGCACCTCTGGCTGGGTTAACTGTATCCATGAAGGATATAAGGGCTGTTGTAGTACTGTGGTCTGGCCTGAACCCATGCTGAGTGGGGAAAAGGATTTGTCTGTGAAGCAGATGGTTAAGAAGTTCAATAGCTCCTCTGTGACCTTCTATTCTCCTCCTTCAATCCGTATAGATTCTTCCAAATATATTTCTTCAATTTATTTTCTTTTTCCTGTCAACTAAATAACAATACTTCTCTTATAACTCAAAACTTAATTCTTCTCTCCCTTCTCTTACCACTTCTGTACTTAAATAATTACCTTGTCTTTCTATCCCCTTCTTTATAAACTTCCTGAAATTGTTGCTACTGCCTTTCTTACTTGTGACTTATATGCATACTTGACTTATAACCATTGTGATAATTTTGTATGTACTGTTTTTGTGACCATGTAGTAGATAGCGGAGCTTTTCTCCTCGGGCCTCCACTGAAAATGGACTTGTATCCAGCTGGACTAGCCCGGTTAACAAATGTAAAATAAAATATGAATGCATTTTTCCAAGGTCTTAGAATTAGGTAAAAGGATAGCAATAGGTCAAAAGTCGGAAATGTCTGTGCTGTTGCCACCCTTTGTGATGGGAGAGAATATTTGCTTTTTTCCAAATTATAGGTACATAAGACTCTAGGACATTTCTGTTAAGAAGTATGCTTATAGAGTAAGCAATGGTGTTAGCTGACATTTGAAGGTATAGGGGAGGGTAGGTTGTCGGGGGCATTAGTGTCAGGTTTGATCTTGAGGATTCGTTTTATTACAGTAGCTGTAGGTATAGGGGAAAAAGAAAAGCTAGGTAAAGGGGTAGTACTGGTGTTTTGTGAAGCTTGAACTGGAGGTACAGAGTTAGTATTTAAATTAGTTTGAGTAAATGTAGCGGTAAGATTAGATATGGTGCTGATGAAATATGTATTGAGAGTGGTTATTTTGCTAGATGTTTTATCTGGATTTGGACAAGAGTTATTCTTTGAGCCTGGGTTTAGCAAGTAAGTAATGGAGTTCCCGATTTTTTTTAGTTTTGTTTATGGTAATTTTGCAGGCTTAGGTAGTGATCTTTTTTGTCTTTAATGACTAGATGCTTTACTTGATTACAGAGTTGTTTGAATTTTAAGAGATCAGAAGGATTTTTGTTTTTTGTCGAAGTTTCCATGATTTTTCCCTAGCAGTCATGAGTTGCTTAGTAGGTCTAGTGAGCCAAATGGCATGGTTTGCTTTTACTCTTTTTTGCCTGAATGGTGCTAGATTGTTTAGGGTCTTGAGAAATGGTGAGTTGAAGAACTCAACAGCCTCATCATGGAGAAGGACTTTTAGTGCATCCCAGTTCATGTTTCGCAAAGTTTCATTAAGGGTGGTTGAGTTAAAATTGGATACATTTCTTGTTTGTTTATACTGGTGTTTACCTTGTCTTGGAGTGGATTTTATGTAGTATATAGGCAAACAAGTGGTTACTGATACTATGGGGTAGGGTGCCTGTGGAAGAGATTTTATTTGGGTCAGAGACCAGAATCTGGTCCAAAATGGAACCACTCTCATTGTCTCTGTTGGGTTTACTTATGTTGGTAATTAGCTGGGTAAAGTTATACAAGTTAATGTTAGATAAGAGATGGTGATAGGAGAAATCTAGCCAGTTAATGTTTACATCACCCAAGACAATAGTTTCATTTTTTTATATTGTTTGATGTCCACACAAGGATTCCTTCTAATAGAGGAATGATATTGCCTGGGGGATGTATAC
Organism: Protopterus annectens; assembly: GCF_019279795.1. Classification (NCBI taxonomy): domain Eukaryota; kingdom Metazoa; phylum Chordata; order Ceratodontiformes; family Protopteridae; genus Protopterus; species Protopterus annectens. The sequence continues at coordinate 1,296,862,134 of NC_056729.1, read as the reverse complement.
AGCTATAATGCAGAGATTTTTGCAGTTATTCATTTTTTAGGGATGATATTATGATTTCAGCTGTTGAGAATTGTAGAATAGAGTTATTATAGGGAACTAGAGTAAAGGTATTTGGATAGAGCAGTGTGACACCTCTACCTTTTTTTTCCTGAGGTCTATCTGATCTTAAACATGCATAGCCTGGGGGGAGGAATTCAGAGTCTTATATGTAGGGTTTTAACCAGATTTTGGTAGCAGCTGTTATATCTGGTTTGTTGTGAGATATCCAGGGATGGATTTCTGGAATTTTGTTTCTAACACTTTGAAGGTTGAGGGATGTAATATATATTGATTTATAGGAATTAGGTGGTTAAGAAGGGAAAAGATGGGACCTGGGCTGGGGTGTATGTCTCCACATCAGGCTAAATTAGAATATTTGTGTGGGTAAATAATGGGTAACTGCTTCCTTTTTGTTTTGCCTTGGTAAATTAAAGGAACGTGGTTGTGGGTGTTGTCTTTTAGGGGAAGGATTTTTACTTTGGTATGCAAAAACATGTCTATTGCATACAGATTGGAGAATACCTCAGAGTACCTGGTAAAAGAATGGATTTGTGTAAATGTTATAGATGTAGATTTGTGGGGTAGCTATGTAATTTGGAGTGATGTTAAGTTTAGTAAGAGATAGAAAGTTAGAGAGAGAGAGAGAGAGAGAGGAGTACTGTAGTACAGGTGAGAGACATAGAAGATAAAGGAGGAAGTTTGTATGCGAAGATATGTAAAGGCATTATACTGAGAGGTGAATGTGAATGTAGGATAGTTTTAGGGCTGCTGATAGAGTGAGGTGAAAGAACCAATTAGTTGGCCAATTAATGGTAGTTTGTGAGGGTGGAGTGAACGAGGGGGTATGACTTAATTTGGAGATTGATTTGAAGATGAGTGTGATTGGATGAAGTTCAATATGGAGGGAGTTAAGGTGAGAATAAATGTAATTGATATGGGGGTGAGTGGAAATGGGGCTAGTGAGCAGAGCCACAAGAGGCAGAGCATTTAACAAAAAAAAAAACAATCAGGTGGATGGATAGTTTGATCTAGCAGGGGTGAGTGCTACAGAAGTTACAATGAAGATACACTGAAATAGAGTTAGAGCTGTATTTGAAGAGGGAGAAATGAGAGTAATGACTTGAAGAAAGGGGCTAGTGAACTTTAGTTCAGTGCACCTAGTAAAAACTAATTAAACAACAGAGACAAAAGTAAGTGGAAGTAGAGAAAGGGTTTTAAGATAACAGGTACATGTAGAAGGTGAAGGAAGTGGGAAATCCACAAAAAGGGGCCCACCGAGTTAGTGTGCACACCACAAACCTGGATAGCTGCTGTAAATATACAGCACAGTAAAGAAGTTTAAATTTGCTTGGAACATACATTGAGCAGCAGGCAGACTTGGTCACTTTAGAGTCTTGATAACACAAGAATACTTTAACTCCACTGAAAGTTGTCTCCAACATGCTCAATTACTGCTCAACCCTAATAAAATTAAACTATTCCCCCCCCCCCCCCCCACACTTACATAGTCTTGACAAATGTAACTTCAAAATCACTTTCCTAAACAACATTTACATTAAAGTAATATTTCATACTAAATTTGCTTGGTAAAACTGTTGATGATATTTAAAAATTCCACCTGCATATTCTAAATGCTGTTAAAAACGCACAAAAAAGTTAGGAATGTTCTACAGAAATATAAACTTCCTCACAAGTAATACTGAAGTAACCCTAGCTGAAACATAGCTACTACTTTCTAACTTCTCTAAAAACTAAACTTAGGCAATTTTATAACAAGACTGCTCACTTTGTTGCAAACCCAATCAACGCCACCACTGTACTGCACTAAAAGAATTAAATTGGTTAGAGTTATGTTACAATCTAACATATGTCCAATTAATCATAACACAAAAAATAATAAACAATCCTTCAGCCTACTCAGCGATTAGTACAGTTTTCCAAAATTACACCTCACAAAGTCCATTAACATAAACAACTCCTTATCATACACAAACCAGGACATTTTGCAGGACAATCCCTATACTATTCAATCACCTACATCACCTACATCACCTCAGAATATAAATCTACACAACTACACCCAAATAATTACCTCATCCCAGGCTGTGTACTGCACAAACTACAGAATGAACTGGCACCCCACCTAAGTACCATGTTCAGTCATAGCCTCACCTCAGGCTATATGCCTACTGAATGGTGCACAGCAACAGTTATCCCACTCCACAAAGGGGGTGCCACCATGGACCCCAGAAACTACCGCCCCATTAGCCTGATGAGCCTGATCTGCAAGGCCATGGAACATATCATCTTGGAGCTTATAAACAAAGACACAGGTAACCTCCAAACCCTGGACCCCACTCATTTTGGGTTTGTAAAAGGTAGATCATGTCTACTAAACCTGATTTACTTCTTTGAAGCAGTCACTAGAGCTGTAGACAAGGGCAAGGTAGTGCACACAGCCTATCTTGACGCCGCCAAGGCTTTTGATACATTCCCCCACTCTGGAATTAAAGATAAACTAACTAAACTGGGCATAAATCCCTATGTCACAAGATGGGTGGCCAACTAGCTCACTGACAGAACCCACACAGTAAAAGTAGCTGACTCCAATTTCGACTTCAGACCAGTGGTGAGTGGAGTACCACAGAGTTCGGTCCTGGGTCCTCTCCTGTTCAGCATCTACTTCTCTGAAGCGCAGGTCAATACAGAAGATCTTTGGCTAACAAAGTTTGCAGATGACTGCAAATTGAGAGCCATAATAGAATCACCTAATGATGTAGACATTCTACAAAAGGGCCTCACAGAGACAGATGGTTGGTGTCAAAGTCATGGCCTCAAGCTCAGTGCCGAGAAGTGCATTGTCATCCCCTTTGGGAAAAACTCAGTACCCATGAACTACCACATAGGTGGTAGCTCACTAAACCCTGAAAGTGTGATAAGAGGCCTCGGGACACAGGTAGATAGTAGTGTCTCCTTTGATAACCACATCACCACAGTAGTCAGGATATCCTTCTACATGGCACACCTCATCAGAAAAGGGTTCTCCTTTAGAAAAAAGGAGGTCATTGTTACTCTCTACTCATCCCTCATCAGACCCATTATAGAGTACAATGCCCCATTTGGCGTGTATCTCACAAGACACCTACAGCAAATGGAAAGGCCACAGAAATACCACACTAAGAGGATTACCGGCCTCAAACATATGCCAGATGCATACCGTCTCAAAAATCTCCAGCTCTTCTACATCGCACATCGCCTACTCAGAGGCAATCTCTGCCTAATATACAAAGCTATGTCAAACCCAGAGCTGTTGGACATGCTACACTTAAGAAAATCCCAATCTCTCCAAATCACATGCTCCAGGGACCTAAACCTTGTCACCACAATAAATAGAACATGCTGGAGGGATAGATTCCTGTCCCAGAGACTTCCCATATTCTGGAATAAACTACCCATTCATGTATAGAAAAGCTCCTCATTGGCCCTCTTTATGAAAAGTCATGATGACTGGATGGGAAATAGAAAAAAAAATAGAAAAAGTGTTATCATTGATTAGGTTCACAAGTTCATAGGTAGGTACTAGGCTATCAGCCCAAGGGCCTATGTAAGCCTAGCCAACAAGGTTCCCTGGCTTATGCCACCCAAGAAAGTTATTTTCCTGTGCCACTGTCGAGCAGAGACACAGAAGTGATCCCCGGGGTGTATTTCCCATCCACTCATCAAGATTTTTCTTGAAGAGTGCTAATGAAGAACTTTGCTTGACATAGATGGGTAGCCTGTTCCGGAGTATGGGAAGTCTCTGGGACAGGAATCTATCCCTCCAGCATGTCCTGTTTATTGTGGTGACAAGGTTTAGGTCACTAGAGCATGTAGCTAGGAGGGATTGGGATTTCTTTAGGTGTAGCTTGTCCAATAACTCTGGGTTTGACATAGCTTTATATGTTAGGCAGATATCACCTCGGAGTAGGCAATATGCTGCAGAGTAAAGCTGGAGTTTTTGAGGTGGTCAGTGTAGGGCATTTGTTTGAGGCCAGTAATTCTCTTTGTGAGGTACTTCTGTGGCCTTTCCAGCTGCTGCAGATGTCTTGTGAGGTACATTCCAAAATGGGCGTTGTACTCTATAATGGGTCTAATGAGTGTCGAGTACAGGGGAACAATGACCTCTTTTTTCCTGGATGAGAACCCTCTTATGATGAGGTGTGCCACGTAGAAGGACTTCCTGACTACTGTTGCGATGTGACTATCAAAGGAGAGACTACTGTCCACCTGGTTCCCAAGGTCTCTTATCACACATTCGGTGCTAAGTAGATTGCTGCCTATGTGGTAGTTCATGGGTACAGAGTTTTTACCTAAGGGTTATGACACTGCACTTTTTGACACTGATCTTAAGGCCATGGCTCTGACACCAGGCATCTGTCTCAGCGAGGCCCTTCTGTAGGATCTCCACATCATTTGGGGACTTGACTATGGCTCCTAGTTTGCATTCATCTACGAACTTCGTTAGCCATAGGCCTTCTGTGTTAGCCTGTACTTCAGAGAAGTAGATACCAAAGAGGAGAGGTCCCAGGACAAAACCTTGTGGTACTCCACTTGTCACTGCTTTGAGGTCAGATTTGGAGTCTGCAACTTTTACAGTGTGGGATCTGTCAGTGAGCCAGTTGGCAACCCATCTTGTGACATAGGGATTTATACCTAGTTTAGGAAGTTTAGCTATAATTCCAGAATGGGGTATGGTGCTGAAAGCCTTGGCAAGGTCAAGATAGGCTGTGTGAACCACCTTACCCTCATCTATGGCTTTGGTGACTGCCTCAAAGAAGTTGATCGGGTTCAGGAGGCATGATCTGCCTTTCACAAACCCGAACTGGGTGGGATCCAGAGTTTGGAGGTTACCAATGTCTTTGTTTATGAGTTCCATGATGATACGTTCCATGGCCTTGCAGACCAGGCTCATCAGGCTAACAGGTCGATAGTTCCCGGGATCAGTGGTGGCTTCCCCTTTGTGGAGTAGGATAATTGTTGCTTTGCGCCATTCAGTGGTCACAAAACCTGATGCGAGGCTATTAGTGAACATGGTACTTAAGTGGGGAGCCAGTTTGTACTGAAGTTCGTGTAAAACGCAGCCTGGGATGTTGTCAGGTCCCATGGATGCTGTGTTTTTGGCTTTAAAGAGTGCAGCTTTTACCTGTGTAGTTGTTATTACAGGGACTCTGCATTCTTCCTGTATATATATGGGCCCTTTGGGGGGGGGGGTAAAGTTAGCACTGAACCTATCTGCCAGGATGCTGGCAATATCAGTTGGTTCTGTAATTTTCGTGCCTTTGTGCTGTAACTCAGAGCAGATCTGGGTGTTGCCATCGAGATTCTTGACATAGCTATAGAATGCTTTGTGGTTTTCCTTAGAATTAGTGGTGATTTTGTTTTCATAGCTAGCTTTGGAGGATCTTATAAGGGATATCAGCTTCTTACTGAGGTGACCAGGGAACTCCTCCACTCATGGGATTTTACTCTCTTTTGCAACAGTTTCTTCCTTCTGTTGTACAGTTTGTTTATGGCAGGGGACCACCAGATTGGCTTCCTTTTTTTGGAGGATAGCATCTTGGTTCTGTTTGGGATAGCATGAGCCATGCACTCGGGCAAGTGCTTATAGAGTGCATTTGTGTAGGATTCAGCAGCTGTAACTGTATTGTCCATCTGCATGGGTGTCATGAAGTTCACCACTTCTGTCTTAAGAAGCATTAAGTTGGCTTTGGAGAAATGTTTTACCGTGGTTTCCTTAATGGGGGGTGGGGGCGGGGTGTGGATATCAAGGGTGATTAGCTTATGGTCGGATCAGACCAACGAGGAGTTGACTTTAGGTGTGGAACACCGGTCACTCATGTTGATAATGATTAGGTCTAGGATATCATTGCCCCTGGTGGGGGTGTGGATAATTTGATCCAGGGGCATTAGAGTTTATGAATTCCAGAAAGTGTTGAGCTAAGGAGTTGGTACACGAGTAGTTTTCCCAGTTAATGGTGGGGTAGTTGAAGTCGCCCATTATTAGGGTGTCTGGTTGAACCCTAATATTTTCCAGTACATCAAGAAAAGAGGAGTGGGAATCCTGGGGCATGGTGGGGGATCTGTAGCAAGCTACAATTTGGATTGCAGTTTTGCCCAGAGTTAGTAGCACTTGGATAACCTCAGATGCATTATGCTGAGCAGCTAGCCTGGAGGTGTGGATATCCTTAATGAATATGGGCACACCTCCTCCTTTGGTGTTTCAGTCCAGGTTACATGGCCGAAAAGTGTGGTATAAGTTATAGCCTGGTAGTGCAGGGGTGCTCTCTGGAGCCTTAAACCAGGTCTCAGTCACTGCACAGATATCGATGTTCTCCATTTTAAGGAGTGCCTCGAGTGAGTGCATTTTGAGATTTAGACTTCTAGCATTGAGTAGCATTACCCTCAGTTTTTGCTTGCCTGTTCCTGTTACATTGGTGAATTTGTTATTTGAACCTTGCCTAAAAAAGGCATTATAGGGGCAGCAAGAGCCTTAGCCAGTATCCAGAATCCCAGGGGTGATAGGTGTAAGTCATCTGTGGTAAAGCATCGTGGTCTGTCGACCATGTCATCCCAAGCAGACAGATACTGCATCCATTTAGAATGACACCAGAAACTTAGCCAATTGTTGAAGTCAGTCATTTTGTCCTTGTACTACTGGAGTATCATTCAGGGCGATGGCAGAATGCTACTCAGGGCTAGGGTCATACCTGCCTGGGTTACAAGATCAGAGAGCTTTTCCATGTCTCTTTTCATGTAGTTCAGGGAGATACGTCTCAGGTCATTCACACCAACATGGACAATGACAGAGTCATATTTGTACTTGTTGTGGAGTGACCTGAGTGCATGGATTATGTGGCGGATCCTGGCACCCGACAGGCAGCTGACAGTAACCTTCTCCTTGTTTTGCCTGGTGAGTGGGACATCAGTGTGCCTGACTATAGAGTTACCTATGACTAGTGTGTTGGGTACGTTGTTTTCCCTTATTGGCTGTGGTTGAGTGGCACACTGAGTGATGAACATTTAAAGTTTGACATTCATATACAAACTAGCATTAAGAAAACACACCAAAAGCTCTGAATGCTGCATCATCACAGCCGTGATCTCACTCCATCATCCAAACATATACTTTCTATTTCCTACCTCATCTCCTCTCTCTTGCATGGAGCCCCTCTTCTCACCAACCTTCAATCCTCCCTAAAGTCATAACTGTCATCCTGCTACAATAAAATCTCTAAGTTTGCTACCGGAACCAAATCCTCCTCCTGTCACTGTGATGCACACCACTCCTTGCAATGGCTGGAACTCCCCAATCATCTCTCTTACATTCAACAGCTAACTGCTTACAAAATCATTTTCAGACCCTCTAATTGCCCTTTCCTCTCCTCCTTACTCATTTTGCATCATCCTGACACACAACTCACGTCCAGTAACCAGAACCTCCTCGAAGTGTACAAACCCTTACGCTCACCCGGGCAATTTCTCCTGCATTTCTCCATTGCTTGTCTATGGAATTCACTTTCCCCCACATTTGAATCACCCAAAACCACTCCGCCTTCAAGACTATGCGCCATTCCCATCTTTCTTCTGACTGGGAATGCTCATGCGCTAACCCCACCTGACCCCCTCTATATCATTTCTACTCCCCCTTCCTTATTTCTCCTCTCTCATAACTCAGCCTTGTGACTCCCTTCATTTCATTTCCAGTCCCTCTTCTTTTTTTCCTTTCTCATAACACAACCTTTTGACTCCCTTCATTTCATTTCTACTCCCTCTCCATTTTCTCCCTTCTCAAAACTCAGCCTAGTGACTCCCTTCATTTGATTTCCACTCCCTCTCCCTTTTTTCCTTTCTCATAACTCAGCCTAGTGACTCCCTTCATTTCATTTCTACTCCCTCTCCATTTTCTCCTTTCTCAAAACTTATCTTAGGAACTCCCTTCATTTGATTTGCACTCCGTCTCCCTTTTTTCCTTTCTCATAACTCAGCCTAGTGACTCCCTTCACTTGATTTCCACCCCGTCACTGTTTTTTTCCTTTCTCATAACTTAGCCTAGTTACTCCCTTCATTTCATTTCCACTCCCCTCTCTTTTTTCTCCTTTCTCAAAACTCAACCTAGTTACTCCCTTCATTCCATTTCCACTCCCTCACCCTTTTTTCCTTTCTCATAACTCACCCTAATGACTCCCTTCATTTAATTTCCACTCCCTCTCCCTTTTTCCTTTCTCATAACTCAGCCTAGGGATTCCCTTCATTTCATTTCCACTCCCTCTCCCTCTCCCTTTTTCTCCTCTCATAGCTCCACCTAGTGACTCCCTTCATTTCATTTCCACTCCCTCTCCCTTTTTCCTTTCTCAAAACTCAGCCTAGTGACTCCCTTCATTTCATTTCCACTCCCTCTCCCTTTTCTCTTTCTCATAACTCAGCTAGTGACCCCCTTTTTTATTTATTTATTTATATTTGTTGACCAGCAGTGTCCGACTGGACGTAGGTCCATTTTCAGTGGAGGCCCGGGGAGAAAAGCTCCACAGTTAAAATAAACAGACAGTAGTTACATTGGATTACATAGCGATTAACAATTTACATAGCAATTACTTACAACATATTTACAGATGAAGAACATAGTACATCAGTAGACAATTAGAATCTTTATCTGTGAAGTACATAACAGACATTAACAAATGTTACAAGAAGAAGTTCCTGCTGTATAATAAGTACTGGCTTATGAGCATCTGAGCTTGCTATAATCTAGGTAGTTAGTGGAGTGAAAAGAAAAGGTAGTGGCTTGATGGGGAGGGCGATATTAGAGTGGGAGTTGCAAGGGCATAGCCAGCATGTTTTTAGGTGCGCTTTTAGTAAAGTTTTGAAGTGGGTGCATGACGGCATGCAGGTAATTGTGGGTGGGAGGGAGTTCCATAATTTGGCTATGGTGCAAGAGAATAGTGCTTCACCAGCAGAGTTATTGGCTTTAGTGATCTGCAAGTGATTTTTGTTGCTGGATCTTAGTGGTCTGGTGGTGCGATAGGGTTGGAGTAGATTCTGGAGGGATGGGAGTTTGTGGGCGAGTGAGAGTTGATACCATTGAAGGAGGTGAGGGAGTTCAAGCCAGCCCAGTTCAGCAAGTGAGACACAGTAGTGACTATGGTGGTGAATTTGGCGATTTTGTTGTAGCAGGTTTCTAGCTTGTTAAGATCGCATTGCCTTAGGTTGGTATATATTGGAGAGGCATAAAGTAGGGTGGAGATAAGGTGGGAATTTGCTATTGAAATCTTTGCTGCTTTGGTGAGAAGTTGCTTATTTCTGTACAGCGCTCCTAGTTTTTTGTGGACTTTTTTATGGTCATGGATATGTGAATGTCAAATTTTAGTTTATTGTCTATTTCCACTCCTAGCAATTTGGTGTGTTCAGTTGGGTATATAGTGATGTTGTCTTTTGCTGTGATGTTAAAGTGAGAGTTGTTTTGAGTATGTTTGGTGGTTTGGAAGATGAGTAGTTTAGTTTTGTTTGGGTTGAGTATTAATTGGGCATCGGATAACCAAGTTTCAACAGAGGAAAAGGCTTCCTGTGTGACTTTTTGCAGTTTGGTTAGGGACTGGGCTGAGCAGATGATGGTTGAGTCATCTGCGTATTGTATGAGTGTGTCATGTTTGGTGGCAGAGACTAGATTATTGGTGAAAACAGAGAAGAGTAGGGGTCCAAGGATGGATCCTTCTCTGAAACCAGTTGGTGACTGGTTGTGAGAAGGATAGGTTATTGAGGACAGAGATAAGTTGTTTGTGTGGGACCATGTCAAATGCTTTAGATAGGTCTAGGAAAGTAGCAGAGAAGAGATAGCCATTGTTATTATGCTGAAGGATAGTGTTAGTAAAGGAGAGTAAGGCAGTGGTGGTGCTATGGTTTGGTCGGAAACCATGCTGAGTATTGGAAAGGAGGTTGTTAGTAAGGAGGTAGTCTGAGACCTGAGAGTGTATGCATCTCTCTAGTATTTTGGAGATTGGAGAGAGAATAGCTATGGGGCGGTAATTGGTTAGTTCTGTGGAGGGTCCGCCTTTGTGGAGGGGAATTATATGTGATACTTTCCACAGTGTGGGAACGTAACTTTCTGACAGAGATCGGTTAATCAAGATGGATACTGGGTAGGCCAGAGCATCAGCTGTGATTTGTAGGTATTCACTTGGGAGATTGTCTGCTGCTAATCTGGGGGTCTTAAGTTTAGTTAAGAGTTTTTTATGTTGGAGGTAGGTACAGGAGAAAAAGAGAAGGCAGTGGGGAGATTACTAGTTGAAGGTGTGGGTTGGAGGGGAGGGGGTTGTGTTGTTTAGCTAGTGATAGTATGGTTTGTGTGAAGTGTGTGTTGAATGAGGTAGCAATATTTTCTGAGGAGTGAGGGATGTTAGGAGGAGGGGTACTGACTTTACCTGGGTGGAGGATGGAGTTTATGGAGGACTAGAATTGTTTGGGGCTGTGTTGGGAGGAGTCTAGGGCAGACTGGTAGTATTGGAATTTGTCCTGTTGTATTAGCTTTTTGACTCTATTGCGTAGTTCTAGGAATTTCTGTCTAGTGGAGGGGGTTTTGGTTTTGCGCCAGTGCTCCCAGGCTTTATCCCTGTTTTTCATTTCTGACTTAGTGGTTTTCTGTAGCCATGGGGAGGGTTGTGCTTTGATTCTGGAAAGTCTTATGGGGGCATGGTAATTAAAGATGCTCAGGAAGGTAGTATTAAAAAATTCAACTGTGTCATCAAGACTGAGGTACTTTAGAGGATGCCAGTTACATTCTTTGTGGGATGAAATGAATGTGAGTGGGTTAAAGTTTAGTTTTTTACGTATTTGACGGTAGATGACAGGTATAGCTTGGTATAGGTATTTTTTGAGTAGGAATGTTGGGGAGTGATCACTGAGGCTATCTGATAAGCAGCCTGTTATATATGACTGGGGGCTCTTACTGACTAGTATCCAGTCCAGGGTAGTGTGCTTGCTGGAGTTTTTATTTATCCTGGTTGGCGACTGGACTAGTTGGGTGAAGCCATGAAGGTTTACATGATGGGTTGGATGGTTGCCAGACCCTGTTAGTTGCTCTTATGAGGAGGCTGGAAACAATCATGTAACAGAGTTAACTGAACATATGATAGTGACAAGGGTGGTTGTAGTTATAAAAATGGTGCCTGCTAAAGATAATATCTATTAACTTTGGGATTGTCTTAAGGTAATAAACAGGGAAGGGGGAGGGGAGAAAAAGGGTGTGAGCAGGCAGTTCTTTGTACTGCTGCTAATGAGCCAAAGCAAAGACAAGTTTGTGTTTAAGAAACAATCACAATTGACCAAGGACTGCTCTGAAACTGTAAGTCATTTCTTAACCATTTCGCAGGTGGAAAAACAGGATAATGTTGTATCAGTAGGCTACTCTGGTCTCAGTTTAAATTAACAAACACACATTATTGATCAGTTATGGATACTATTTGCTAATAGAAGGGAATAAGAGAGAAAGTGGAAGTTGAGTGTGTGTGTGTGTGTGGGGGGGGGGGGGTTGGGGGCTGCTTACAAGCGAGGGTTGGGGGCTGCTTACAAGCGAAAGGAGAGTGCTCTCCAGGGGAAAATGAATATTGGCTCAAACAAGTAGACACATACTCAAAGTTAACTTTAGCTGTTTGCAGACAGTTCAGACCCGGACTGTGCTTTTCTTATAAGAATGATAAAGGTGGTACCGCAGTTGAATACTTAAGAGTGGTGTTAGGTTCAAAGTTAACTTTAGCTGTTTGCAGACAGTTCAGACCCAGACTGTGCTTTTCATATAAGAATGATAAAGGTGGTACCGCAGTTGAATACTTAAGAGTGGTGTTAGGTTCAAAGTTAACTTTAGCTGTTTGCAGACAGTTCAGACCCAGACTGCGATTTTCTAAGAATGATAAAGGTGGTACTGCAGTTGAATACGTAAGAGTGGAGTTAGGTTCAAAGTTAACTTTAGCTGTTTGCAGACAGTTCAGACCTGGACTGCGCTTTTCTTATAAGAATGATAAAGGTGGTACTGCAGTTGAATACTTAAGAGTGCATTAGGTTCAAAGATAACTTTAGCTGTTTGCAGACAGTTAAGACCCGGACTGCGCTTTTCTTATAAGAATGATAAAGGTGGTACCACAGTTGAATACTTAAGAGTGGTGTTAGGTTCAAAGTTAACTTTAGCTGTTTGCAGACAGTTCAGACCCAGACTGTGCTTTTCATATAAGAATGATAAAGGTGGTACCGCAGTTGAATACTTAAGAGTGGTGTTAGGTTCAAAGTTAACTTTAGCTGTTTATAGACAGTTCAGACCCAGACTGCGCTTTTCTTATAAGAATGATAAAGGTAGTAACGCAGTTGAATACTTAAGAGTGGTGTTAGGTTCAAAGTTAACTTTAGCTGTTTGCAGACAGTTCAGAACCGGACAGTGCTTTTCTTATAAGAATGATAAAGGTGGTACTGCAGTTGAATACTTAAGAGTGGTGTTAGGTTCAAAGTTAACTTTAGCTGTTTGCAGACAGTTCAGACCTGGACTGCGCTTTTCTTATAAGAATGATAAATGTGGTACTGCAGTTGAATACTTAAGAGTGGTGTTAGGTTCAAAGATAACTTTAGCTGTTTGCAGACATTTCAGACTCGGACTGCGCTTTTCTTATAAGAATGATAAAGGTGGTACTGCAGTTGAATACTTAAGAGTGGTGTTAAGTTCAAAGTTAACTTTAGCTGTTTGCAGACAGTTCAGACCCGGACTGCACTTTTCTTATAAGAATGATAAAGGTGGTAGTGCAGTTGAATACTTAAGAGTGGTGTTAGGTTCAAAGTTAACTTTAGCAGTTTGCAGACAGTTCAGACCCGGACTGCACTTTTCTTATAAGAATGATAAAGGTGGTACCACAGTTGAATGCTTAAGAGTGGTGTTAGGTTCAAAGTTAACTTTAGCTGTTTGCAGTCAGTTCAGACCCGGACTGCGTTTTTCTTATAAGAATGATAAAGGTGGTACTGTAGTTGAATACTTAAAAGTGGTGTTAGGTTCAAAGTTAACTTTAGCTGTTTCCAGGCAGTTCAGACACGGACTGCGCTTTTCTTATAAGAATTATAAAGGTGGTACCACAGTTGAATACTTAAGAGTGGTGTTAGGTTCAAAGTTAACTTTAGCTGTTAGCAGACAGTTGAGACCCAGACTGCGCTTTTCTTATTAGAATGATAAAGGTGGTACCGCAGTTGAATACTTAAGAGTGGTGTTAGGTTCAAAGTTAACTTTAGCTGTTTGCAGACAGTTCAGACCCGGACGGCGCTTTTCTTATAAGAATGATAAAGGTGGTACTGCAGTTGAATACTTAAGGGTGGTGTTAGGTTCAAAGTTAACTTTAGCTGTTTGCAGACAGTTCAGACCCGGACTGCGATTTTCTTATAAGAATGATAAAGGTGGTACTGCAGTTGAATACTTAAGAGAGGTGTTAGGTTCAAAGTTAACTTTAGCTGTTTGCAGAAAGTTCAGACCCAGACTGCGCTTTTCTTATAAGAATGATAAAGGTGGTACTGCAGTTGAATACTTAAGAGTGGTGTTAGGTTCAAAGTTAACTTTAGCTGTTTGCAGACAGTTCAGACCCAGACTGCGCTTTTCTTCTAAGAATGATAAAGGTGGTACCGCAGTTGAATACTTAAGAGTGGTGTTAGGTTCAAAGTTAACTTTAGCTGTTTGCAGACAGTTCAGAACCGGACAACGCTTTTCTTATAAGAATGATAAAGGTGGTACCGCAGTTGAATACTTAAGAGTGGTGTTAGGTTCAAAGTTAACTTTAGCTGTTTGCAGACAGTTCAGACTGGGACTGCGCTTTTCTTATAAGAATAATAAAGGTGGTACCGCAGTTGAATACTTAAGAGTGGTGTTAGGTTCAAAGTTAACTTTAGCTGTTTGCAGACAGTTCAGACCCAGACTGTGCTTTTCTTATAAGAATGATAAAGGTGGTACCGCAGTTGAATACTTAATAGTGGTGTTAGGTTCTAAGTTAATTTAGCTGTTTGCAGACAGTTCAGACCCGGGCTGCGCTTTTCTTATAAGAATGGTAAAGGTGGTACCACAGTTGAATACTTAAGAGTGGTGTTAGGTTCAAAGTTAACTTTAGCTGTTTGCAGACAGTTCAGACCCAGACTGCGCTTTTCTTATAAGAATGATAAAGGTGGTACCGCAGTTGAATACTTAAGAGTGGTGTTAAGTTCAAAGTTAACTTTAGCTGTTTGCAGACAGTTCAGACCCAGACTGCGCTTTTCTTATAAGAATGATAAAGGTGGTACCGCAGTTGAATACTTAAGAGTGGTGTTAGGTTCAAAGTTAACTTTAGCTGTTTGCAGACAGTTCAGACCCGGACTGCGCTTTTCTTATAAGAATGATAAAGGTGGTACCGCAGTTGAATACTTAAGAGTGGTGTTAGGTTCAAAGTTAACTTTAGCTGTTTGCAGACAGTTCAGACCCGGACTGCGCTTTTCATATAAGAATGATAAAGGTGGTACCGCAGTTGAATACTTAAGAGTGGTGTTAGGTTCAAAGTTAACTTTAGCTGTTTGCAGACAGTTCAGACCCGGACTGTGCTTTTCATATAAGAATGATAAAGGTGGTACCAAAGTTGAATACTTAAGAGTGGTGTTAAGTTCAAAGTTAACTTTAGCTGTTTGCAGACAGTTCAGACCCGGACTGCGCTTTTCTTATAAGAATGATAAAGGTGGTACTGCAGTTGAATACTTAAGAGTGGTGTTAGGTTCAAAGTTAACTTTAGCTGTTTGCAGACAGTTCAGACCCGGACTGCTTTTCTTATAAGAATGATAAAGGTGGTACCGCAGTTGAATACTTAAGAGTGGTGTTAGGTTCAAAGTTAACTTTAGCTGTTTGCAGACAGTTCAGACCTGGACTGCGCTTTTCTTATAAGAATGATAAAGGTGGTACCGCAGTTGAATACTTAAGAGTGGTGTTAGGTTCAAAGTAAACTTTAGCTGTTTGCAGACAGTTCAGACCCGGACTGCGCTTTTCTTATAAGAATGATAAAGGTGGTACCGCAGTTGAATATGTAAGAGTGCTGTTAGGTTCAAAGTTCACTTTAGCTGTTTGCAGACAGTTCAGACCCGGACTTCACTTTTCATATAAGAATAATAAAGGTGGTACCGCAGTTGAATACTTAAGAGTGGTGTTAAGTTCAAAGTTAACTTTAGGTGTTTGCAGACAGTTCAGACCCAGACTGCGCTTTTATTATAAGAATGATAAAGGTGGTACTGCAGTTGAATACTTAAGAGTGGTGTTAGGTTCAAAGTTTACTTTAGCTGTTTGCAGACAGTTCAGACCCAGACTGCGCTTTTCTTATAAGAATGATAAAGGTGGTACTGCAGTTGAATACTTAAGAGTGGTGTTAGGTTCAAAGTTAACTTTAGCTGTTTGCAGACAGTTCAGACCCAGACTGCGCTTTTCTTCTAAGAATGATAAAGGTGGTACCACAGTTGAATACTTAAGTGTGGTGTTAGGTTCAAAGTTAACTTTAGCTGTTTGCAGACAGTTCAGAACCGGACAACGCTTTTCTTATAAGAATGATAAAGGTGGTACCGCAGTTGAATACTTAAGAGAGGTGTTAGTTTCAAAGTTAACTTTAGCTGTTTGCAGACAGTTCAGACTGGGACTGCGCTTTTCTTATAAGAATAATAAAGGTGGTACCGCAGTTGAATACTTAAGAGTGGTGTTAGGTTCAACTTTAGCTGTTTGCAGACAATTCAGACCCAGACTGCGCTTGTCTTATAAGAATGATAAAGGTGGTACCGCAGTTGAATACTTAAGAATGGTGTTAGGTTCAAAGTTAATTTAGCTGTTTGCAGACAGTTCAGACCCGGGCTGCGCTTTTCTTACAAGAATGATAAAGGTGGTACCGCAGTTGAATACTTAAGAGTGGTGTTAGGTTCAAAGTTAACTTTAGCTGTTTGCAGAGAGTTCAGACCCGGACTGCGCTTTTCTTATAAGAATGATAAAGGTGGTACTGCAGTTGAATACTTAAGAGTGGTGTTAGGTTCAAAGTTAACCTTAGCTGTTTGCAGACAGTTCAGACCCAGACTGCGCTTTTCTTATAAGAATGATAAAGGTGGTACCGCAGTTGAATACTTAAGAGTGGTGTTAAGTTCAAAGTTAACTTTAGCTGTTTGCAGACAGTTCAGACCCGGACTGCGCTTTTCTTATAAGAATGATAAAGGTGGTACCGCAGTTGAATACTTAAGAGTGGTGTTAGGTCCAAAGTTAACTTTAGATGTTTGCAGACAGTTCAGACCTGGACTGCGCTTTTCTTATAAGAATGATAAAGGTGGTACCGCAGTTGAATACGTAAGAGTGCTGTTAGGTTAAAAGTTAACTTTAGCTGTTTGCAGACAGTTCAGACCCGGACTGCACTTTTCATATAAGAATAATAAAGGTGGTACCGCAGTTGAATACTTAAGAGTGGTGTTAAGTTCAAAGTTAACTTTAGGTGTTTGCAGACAGTTCAGACCCAGACTGCGCTTTTATTATAAGAATGATAAAGGTGGTACTGCAGTTGAATACTTAAGAGTGGTGTTAGGTTCAAAGTTAACTTTAGCTGTTTGCAGACAGTTCAGACCCAGACTGCGCTTTTCTTATAAGAATGATAAAGGTGGTACCGCAGTTGAATACTTAATAGTGGTGTTAGGTTCAAAGTTAACTTTATCTATTTGCAGACAGTTCAGACCCAGACTGAGCTTTTCTTATAAGAATGATAAAGGTGGTACTGCAGTTGAATACTTCAGAGTGGTGTTAGGTTCAAAGTTAACTTTAGCTGTTTGCAGACAGTTCAGACTGGGACTGCGCTTTTCTTATAAGAATAATAAAGGTGGTACCACAGTTGAATACTTAGGAGTAGTGTTAGGTTCAAAGTTAATTTAGCTGTTTGCAGACAGTTCAGACCCGGGCTTTGCTTTTCTTATAAGAATGGTAAAGGTGGTACCGCAGTTGAATACTTAAGAGTGGTGTTAGGTTCAAAGTTAACTTTAGCTGTTTGCAGACAGTTCAGACCCAGACTGCTCTTTTCTTATAAGAATGATAAAGGTGGTACCGCAGTTGAATACTTAAGAGTGGTGTTAGGTTCAAAGTTAACTTTAGCTGTTTGCAGACAGTTCAGACCTGGACTGTGCTTTTCTTATAAGAATGATAAAGGTGGAAATGCAGTTGAAGACTTAAGAGTGGTGTTAGGTTCAAAGTTAACTTTAGCTGTTTGCAGACAGTTCAGACCCAGACTGCGCTTTTCATATAAGAATGATAAAGGTGGTACCGCAGTTGAATACTTAAGAGTGGTGTTAGGTTCAAAGTTAACTTTAGCTGTTTGCAGACAGTTCAGATCCGGACTACGCTTTTCTTATAAGAATGACAAAGGTGGTACCGCAGTTGAATACTTAATAGTGGTGTTAGGTTCAAAGTTAACTTTAGCTGTTTGCAGACAGTTCAGACCCAGACTGCGCTTTTCATGTAAGAATGATAAAGGTGGTACCGCAGTTGAATATTTAAGAGTGGTGTTAGGTTCAAAGTTAACTTTAGCTGTTTGCAGACAGTTCAGACCCGGACTGCGCTTTTCTATAAGAATGATAAAGGTGGTATCGCAGTTGAATACTTAAGAGTGGTGTTAGGTTCAAAGTTAACTTTAGTTGTTTGCAGACAGTTCAGACCTAGACTGCACTTTTCTTATAAGAATGATAAAGGTGGTACCGCAGTTGAATACTTAAGAGTGGTGTTAGGTTCAAAGTTAACTTTAGCTGTTTGCAGACAGTTCAGACCCGGACTGCACTTTTCTTATAAGAATGATAAAGGTGGTACCGCAGTTGAATACTTAAGAGTGGTGTTAGGTTCAAAGTTAACTTTAGCTGTTTGCAGACAGTTCAGACCCAGACTGCGCTTTTATTATAAGAATGATAAAGGTGGTACTGCAGTTGAATACGTAAGAGTGGTGTTAGGTTCAAAGTTAACTTTAGCTGTTTGCAGACAGTTCAGACCCGGACTGCGCTTTTCTTATAAGAATGATAAAGGTGGTACCGCAGTTGAATACTTAAGAGTGGTGTTAGGTCCAAAGTTAACTTTAGATATTTGCAGACAGTTCAGACCTGGACTGCGCTTTTCTTATAAGAATGATAAAGGTGGTACCGCAGTTGAATACGTAAGAGTGCTGTTAGTTTCAAAGTTAACTTTAGCTGTTTGCAGACAGTTCAGACCCGGACTGCACTTTTCATATAAGAATAATAAAGGTGGTACCGCAGTTGAATACTTAAGAGTGGTGTTAAGTTCAATGTTAACTTTAGCTGTTTGCAGACAGTTCAGACCCAGACTGCGCTTTTATTATAAGAATGATAAAGGTGGTACTGCAGTTGAATACGTAAGAGTGGTGTTAGGTTCAAAGTTAACTTTAGCTGTTTGCAGACAGTTCAGAACAGGACAGCACTTTTCTTATAAGAATGATAAAGGTGGTACCGCAGTTGAATACTTCAGAGTGGTGTTAGGTTCAAAGTTAACTTTAGCTGTTTGCAGACAGTTCAGACTGGGACTGCGCTTATCTTATAAGAATAATAAAGGTGGTACCACAGTTGAATACTTAAGAGTGGTGTTAGGTTCAAAGTTAACTTTAGCTGTTTGCAGACAGTTCAGAACAGGACAGCACTTTTCTTATAAGAATGATAAAGGTGGTACCGCAGTTGAATACTTCAGAGTGGTGTTAGTTTCAAAGTTAACTTTAGCTTTTTGCAGACAGTTCAGACCCAGACTGCGCTTTTCTTATAAGAATGATAAAGGTGGTACCACAGTGGAATACTTATGAGTGGTGTTAGGTTCAAAGTTAATTTAGCTGTTTGCAGACAGTTCAGAACCAGACTGCCCGTTTCTTATAAGAATGATAAAGGTGGTACCGCAGTTGAATACTTAAGAGTGGTGTTAGGTTCAAAGTTAACTTTAGCTGTTTGCAGACAGTTCAGACCCAGACTGTGCTTTTCATATAAGCATGATAAAGGTGGTACCGAAGTTGAATACTTAAGAGTGGTGTTAGGTTCAAAGTTAACTTTAGCTGTTTGCAGACAGTTCAGACCCAGACTGCGCTTTTCATATAAGAATGATAAAGGTGGTACCGCAGTTGAATACTTAAGAGTGGTGTTAGGTTCAAAGTTAACTTTAGCTGATTGCAGACAGTTCAGACCCAGACTGCGCTTTTCATACAAGAATGATAAAGGTGGTACCGCAGTTGAATACTTAAGAGTGGTGTTAGGTTCAAAGTTAACTTTAGCTGTTTGCAGACAGTTCAGACCCAGACTGCGCTTTTCTTATAAGAATGATAAAGGTGGTACCGCAGTTGAATACTTCAGAGTGGTGTTAAGTTCAAAGTTAACTTTAGCTGTTTCCAGGCAGTTCAGACACGGACTGCGCTTTTCTTATAAGAATTATAAAGGTGGTACCACAGTTGAATACTTAAGAGTGGTGTTAGGTTCAAAGTTAACTTTAGCTGTGAGCAGACAGTTCAGACCCAGACTGCGCTTTTCTTATAAGAATGATAAAGGTGGTACTGTAGTTGAATACTTAAAAGTGGTGTTAGGTTCAAAGTTAACTTTTTAAAAATTTTTTTGAC
>NC_056729.1:1295890030-1295995030 GCF_019279795.1 Protopterus annectens | reverse complement strand
AAATAATGGAATTCAGCTGATAGTAGCAGGGTACATATAAATTCAGTACAAATGTTTAGAATAGGAATTGAGCTTAATACTAACATAACACCATTTCCCACATTATCTTAGTTAGAATCTAGAATGTTAGCTGGAAGTGATTTTTAACTAGAATTGTGAAACATTTGCTTTTAGTAGAATTACCTGAAAATTGTCCATGTTTTAACCAACTTTTATTAAAATTCCTCCATTGCTCTATTAACAGATGGGTTTCCTGTACAAAACAATATTAGCTGATGACTTGTAAAATAGCTAAAAAGAACTATTTTAGAGTTTAGGAGTCCTCCACTTTTCCAGGAATAAACTATCAACTTGTCAGAGGCAGTCACCTAACTGATAATGCATAAAGTATTGCCATAATCAAATCATATCATAAATGATCATAAATCATAAATAATACATAAGTAACAGTTATGAATAAAAATATTTATTAATAGAGGGATAACAAGAGAAATATATCTATCCACAGTAAATGGCCAAGCTTTGGAAATAAAGAAGAGGAAAAACTGAAGAGAGTATTTTTACAAATTAGGTTGGGTATACCCCTCTTGAAACTACCAAAGGCCTAACCCTTCAACTACCTACTAAAGAAGAGTTAATAAAATCCAAACCTGAGATGAAATGTAAGCGACTATCAACATTATAAAAAACTATTCCAGTTGAGTCTAGCTATGCATCTATTGTAAATATTTTAAAAACTACAGTGCAGCAACAGCAGATGAACCATCTTAGACTCACAATGGAACAAACAATCATATCTCATGGAACTTCCATAAAAAAATCAAATTGTTTAACTACCTACTTCAACATAACTAAAATGAAGTGATATGGAAAAGTAAAAATATTTAAAATCACCTTGATATAGACAGATAAACACAGTAACAAAATTTGCATTTATATGTACAAGTACATAAGTTATGTGTTTTCCAAAGTATAGGAACTGTTAACCCATAAGGGGAAAAAAGAACTCAACTTATTTGACTCTTCATATTATATGACAATCTAATAATTTTACAATCACTTGAATTAAACATCTTTAATATGAGACAAAAGTAAGTTTAGATTAGTCTAATCCTTAAACTATCATCCAAGTTTTTCTACCCCATATTGAATTAAAAAGAATAAGTAGACTTCCACAATTAGCGCATATTGTAGGAAATGAGAAGTACACACACCAGAACCTGAACAAATGTGAAAGGTCTGATATGCAAATAATGTGGCACAGCTAAGTAACTATACAACATGGTAACAAATAATGCAGCCATGCAACTCAAGAACTTATGGGCAAAACATGTCCTCTAGTTTCTATGAAAAACTTACACTCACAAATAAATCTTTACAGCCTCTGTAATCCTTCCTACTAGATCACCAACAAACAACATTCTTCCTAAACATATCCAGGGATTCCTGATATTAAACAGTTTTGCAATAAGTGATTTAGACTTTCCGTGTGAGTTAATTTGATGTGTTGCATTTTTCCTTGTGAAAACTAACTTTTGTGGAATTAGCACCTGAAATTTAATACTGTTGCTGTTGATTAAGTAAGAAATACACAATACTTGCTCAATCTTCTTATAAAAATAAGATGAGAGGAGTGACAATTCTATGGAAAAAGACTTTCTTAAATCCCCAAATTATTTACAAACATGTAGATAATGATGGACTCCTGGCCTTAGTTATACTTAAGTTTAACAATAGAATTTGGACCCTGGTTAATTTATACTGGTTCCCATGTATGGGGGTTGGACTAGCTAAGAAACACTTAAACTTTATTACAACTACTTCTAAAGGTAATATTATACTAGGAGGTGATTTCAATTGTATCACAGATATTACAGAAACTACCAATAGAAAATCTCTTAGACTACCGTCCTCAGCCAAACAGTTTAAAAAAATGGACATAAATGTTTAAATTAAGACACCTTTAATGCTATGGGACCAAATTCTTTACTATTCTCACACCAAGACTATAGACATGGTACCCAAACTAGAACAGATAACATTTATATCTCACAAGATCTTTATTCTAAAATCTTGAATTTTTTAATACAACCTTGTCCCTTTTCAGATCATAATTCCCTGTCGTTAACAATACACTTGGAATTCAATCAACTAGTTATTACTTCAATGATCCCTTCATATATAACAAAAATTAAACACTTTAAATCTTGGATAACGTCTGAACTTCAGCTTTTCTTAGAGATTAATTATAAACCTGCAGCAAACACAATTATGGTTTGGGATTCTCTTAAGGCCTATCTATATGATAAAATCATTAGCTGGTACAAAAATAAAATTAAAGAATGGGACTCAGAGTTACAGCAACTCCAAAATCAAATATTATCCCTTAAATATAATAAGTACTTAATTGCTACAGATAATAATAAGAAAATAGAAGAAGCAAATAAGAAATACAATTAAATATTATTCCATAAAACTAATTTAGCTATGGAAAAGCTGAAATGAAATTATTATGCTACCTCTCCTAAACATTTTCATAACCTATCTATGAAAGTTAAGATAGAATAAAAAAATATAACATTGATAGTATCTTTCATATAGAGAAAAGAAAAAAAGTCTCAGACAGAGGGGACATTCTGGTGGCTTTTAATTATCATTGTGCAGAGCATCCTAAAGATAAAATAAGTACAAATGATTGTGAGAAGTTAGAGAATATAGTTCCCAACATAACAAAAATTCCTGAGGAACTTAAGTTAGATCTACAAAAACCTATTTCTCAAAAGGAAATTATAGATGGGATTAAAGGAAGTTAGTTTAATAAAGCACCTGGAATAGATGGCTTAATTATCAAAATGTATAGATTGTTCCCTTCTTCTATAATCTCTCTCCTACATAAAACCTTTCTTGAAGTTCAAATATTAGCAAATATTCCTCCTTCTTGGAGATATTCTCTAATTTCTCCCATATTAAAAGAGAATAAGGACCCTAATCATTGCAACTCATATAGACCAATTTCTTTGTTGAATAATAATTATAAACTATTAATGTCAGTTATGGTCAATAGAATGAAAATACCCATATCTATTAATAAAGACCAAACTGGGTTCATACATAACAGGCATACACAGGATAATGTTAAAAGAGTATTAACACTGATAAAGTACCTCAGTAGAGGAAACCATGAAGCATTGATAATAGGTCTAGATATTCAAAAGTCCTTTGACTCCTCAAATTGGGGTTATTTATTTAACGTCTTACAGTTATTTGTCCCCCCCCCCTTTTATAACAATCTATGAAAATAATCTGTCATATGCCAAATTAGGTCCCTTTACTTCCAAAGGAATCCAAATCACTAGAGGTACTAGACAATGATGTCCCATGTCCACTATATATTTGCTCTGGCCATAGAAATGCTTGCCATTTTAATATGTAATATATATGACCAATATGTATCTAAAATATTGATCTTTGCTGATGATGTCTTACTTACCTTACCCAACTCTAAGGAAGTGTTATGTGAAGTGGATATAGTAACAACAAATTTCCAAAAAATCTCAGGACTCTCCTTCAACAAATCTAAATCAAAATATGTATTATTAAATAAAAGAAAAATAACTTACAGATTCCAGTTAATCATATTATTAGAAACCAAGTTTCAACTCTAGACTATTTAGGAATAGTCCTAGGTAAGAATATAGAAGAAACCTTACAGCTTAACTATGTTAAAGCCATAGACTTAATCAAGACATTAATAAGCAAATGGCATAATTTGTTTATAACATTTGATAATAGGTTTCAACTGATAGAATGGTTTTGTTACTTAAAATATTATATATAGCACAAGCCCTTATACTTCCACTAGGAAAGAAAATCCTTAAAGAAATCACTTCAACTCTGATGAAATTTCTATGGTACCCCAAAAGAAATAGAGTGGCATATTCTCATCATATCAGAAAATGGGAACGGGGGCGGGGGGTTAACATTCACAGAGATTGAAACGTATATAAAGACATCTATAATTAAAATAGTGATGAATTGGCTAAATCTTAGATACTCTTGCAATTGGAAACAGTTGCATTCCATTATACTAATGAATGAAAATTATTTATCAAGAAATGCTTTGGTAACTGACAAAGATAAGATATGGCACTATTTAAGTTTAAATTTACAGTATAGTACAACAAAATTCACCAAACTAACACTAATAAACAATATATTGATGTTTTTAAAATCCATTAACACAAATCTAGATATAAAACTGTGGCATAGATTTTTAATACCATTTACTATTACAAGGGGTTTCCCTGATAAAACACATAAAGAGATTTTTCTGGTTTATGGGAAAATAGTAACCTGTTGTGTTGGTTGCAATGTACTGAAAACCAACAAGCTTTGAATGCACAAAGTATATTGTTAACCTATGGCCTATCCCTTAATGACTGGTTGGTTCTTCAGAGTGTCACAGCATACACTAAGGATCTGTGTAGAATAATATATAACTCATCCTTCAAAACCATACCAAAAATTATAAACTGGATTTTTGGAATTCTATATAATATCAATGTTAAGAATGAATTATCATATTTATATAACACTTTAATTGTCTATAAGACAGCTCCTAAAGATTCTTACTGGCAATTCCTAACTAAAAGGTTTCAAGTATCATTATCAAAGGAAGATAAAACAAACATTTTATTTTCAGTTAAACTAACTTCTTATTTACAATTCTGAAGAATTTTTCATTGGAAATTTCTACACAGATCATTTTTGACACCTGTGAAACTCTCAAAAATGAACCCTTCAAATAGGAAGTTAAGTTGGAGATGTCATCTGTCCACTAATGCTGACTGGTCTCATATTTTTTATGACTGTACTAATATTAAACCATATTGGAATGAGATTAACAAATTTCTTCAAGTTATCTATACTGATATATTTGTTGTGACAAAGTCTTTAATTTTATTGAAAGTTGTTAATAGTAATAATATGAAGAAATATGACCTGTATTTGTTGTGGACAATGTTAGCAATAGCCAGCAAATGTATAACTAGAAGATGGAACTCTAATGTAGCACCCACAATGGAGGAATTCCTATAATCACTGAAGAAATGCATACTAATAGAGAAAAGAACTAAAGAGTTAAGAACTTTTCCTAAGCCATTGGTTAATAGTCCATGGAGGAAAGTTTTAAATTTGATTGATACCCTACAGATGGAACCAAACTCTTCCTATCATAGTTTATATATTAACTTATTATTTAACTATAAATGTTTTTTATCTGAATCCTTTTTGTCAGCCTGAATGTAAATACTGTAAATAGATATTGAATGTTATGAATGTATTAAATTATTGTGTTATTTCACCAAAATAAAAATCATTTGATTAACAAAGTATGAACTAAAGGGAAAGGCTTTTGTCTTTCTACTTTATAAGGGAGAAGCAAATCATTTGAAATTGGAAACATATTTCAAATTCAATTTATTTTTATTTTTCACACTTCTGAATATAAGAGATACACCTTGATAGTTCAATAGTTTTATATAGATTGGTCTAGGTGATGAATCTTGTAATTTTCTTGTAGCCTGATGAACTCTTTCAATGATTATGTCATCTGTTAATTTGTGGGTATCTACTAATGCCCCAAAAATTTGTTAATAATGTCTATTAAATTTCAATGCTCCAATGTTTCTGGTATTTACCTAAGGGCGAGATTGTTCCTTCTAGATTACACTTCCAAATCAAGGAGTTTTTCCTGCATAGAAGAGATATTTTGTGTTAACAAAGATTTATCTAATTCCATTGTGTCTAGTTTGCCTTTGCATACTGAAATGTAACTTTCTGATTGTTCCAGTCTCTTTGTAAAATCTACAAAAATCCACAAGAGTCATATTAATTATAGGAAGTTGAATAAAGATATTGTTGGCTGGAGTATGCAAAGGAACTAAAGCCATTTTCAAATCATCAGTAGCAAAACTTTGTTCTAATTTGGTTTTAGATGAAGGATTTTCCTCTCTTTGTAGTTGTTAACTATGTCTCTGTTACTTGCTGTATCATTTTTTCTAGAATAATAAGAGCAGAGATTTTTCTTTTAATAGTCTGTGTCTCCATAATCCCATTATCTTGTGTCATTTGGTTCCCAATATCAAGTTAACTTAAGTCTAATGCTTCTTTTTTTAGAAAACCATGGAAAGAAATTGAAGAAATCTGTCCTTCATATCAGACCACACAAGAAGATAATATGTGAGATTGCTGCTCCCCTAGTAGTCTACCTTCCAGGAAATGTAAAGGTAAATGGTTGGTTGTATCGCTATATGAACAATGAGATTGAATGAGTTTAAAAAATTCTTATTGGAGAGGATATTTATTAGTTGTTAAATTATGATTACATCTTAAGGAATTCCACTATAACAGTATTTAGGTCATAATGGTCATCTTAAGTTCCCCTTTCAGTAGTGTATGTCTGTGCTTACCCCTATATAAACTGCTCATTCAGCTTCTACAGTCTGGCCAGCTGTTCATTTGTGCTGGGAATCAGGATTTACCTTAAGAGGTATATATTTCTGTGACTGAAAATCATGCTAACTGCAATTAGTCTGCCAAGTACAGAGAGATTCAAACATTACTGTGTGTGACTAAAAATAAACAATTTTGACCAAAGTGGCCATAGATTAACTTCTTGGAGCTTTAGTGGTTGAGGTCCTCCTGGACTGATATCTTTGTTTTACTTGGTTCTTCAGTTTATATCTAGTGGTTGAGGTCTTCCTGGACTGATATCTTAGCTTTGCCCTTTTCCAGTTTGCAAAATTGCAAAATGTAGGTTCATAGGTTCATACTAGGCTATCTGCCCTAGGGCATTTATAAGCCTAGCCAGAATGTGTTCGGCTTTCGCCACCCGTTTAAAATTAATTTTGCTATGCCCTTTTTTGAGGTTAGTATACTCTGCCTCTGTCTGCCTCTGTCTAACAGTGACACAGAAGTGATACCTGGGGTAAACCTACGATCTCCCATCCACTCATCAAGATTCCTCTTGAAGAGAGTCAATGAGGGACTCTGCCTAACCTGGACTGGGATTTTATTCCAGAGTGAAGGGAGCCTCTGGGTTATGAATCTTTCCCTCCAGCATGTCCTATTTATTTCAGTGTTGAGGTTCAAGTCTCTCGAGTGTGTAGCTCGATAGGATTTGGATTTTCTGAGGTGCAGCATGTCCATTAATTCCGGGTTGGACATGGCTTTATACGTCAGGCACAGATCGCCTATGAACAGGCGGTATGCCACTGAATAGAGCTGGAGTTTCTTTAACAGGGCAGCATATGGCATCTGTTTGAGCCCTTTGATCCTCTTTGTGAGGTACTTTTGGGGTCTTTCCAGTTGCTGCAGGTGTCTGGTAAGGTACATCCCAAAAGGGGCATTGTACTCAATTATGGGCCTGATGAGGGATGAGTAAAGAGGCACGATGACCTCCCCTGATCTAGATGTGAATCCCTTCATGATTAGGTGGGCTATATAAAATGTTTTTCTAACCACTTTGGCCACGTGGTTGTCAAATGAGAGATTGCTATCAACTTGGGTCCACAGGTCCCTAATTACTTCTTCTGTACTTAATGGATTACCAGCTATGTGGTAATTTGTGGGCACTTTGTTTTTGCCAAAGGGGATGACTATACTCTTTTTGGCGTTTAGCTTGAGGCCATGGCTCTGGCACCAGTTGTCTGTTTCTATAAGGCCCTTTTGGAGGATGCTTGTGTCGGCTGGAGAGTCGATTATGGTGCCCAGTTTGCAGTCATCTGCGAACTTGGTCAGCCACAGTCCTTCCGTGTTAGCCTGTACCTCTGAGAAATATATACCGAACAAGAGAGGTCCCAGGACTGAGCCTTGTGGGACGCCACTTGTAACTGGTTTGGAGTCTGACATGGCTCCAGCAATTCTAACCATGTGGGTTTTGTCCTTGAGCCAGTTTGCAACCCATCTAGTGACATAGGGGTTTATATTTAAGCTGGTGAGCTTATCTATAATGCCCGAGTGGGGTATTGTATCGAAGACTTTTGCGAGGTCCAGGTAGGCTGTGTGGACCACCTTTCCCTCGTCAATGGCCTTGGTGACTGTTTCAAAGAAATCAACCAGGTTTAAGAGGCAGGATCTGCCCTTAACAAAGCCGAACTGGGTAGGATCCAGTGTCTGTAGGTCCCCAATATCTTTATTTATGAGGTCCATGATGATCCTTTCCATAGCTTTGCAGACCAAGCTAGTCAGGCTTATGGGGCAATAGTTTCCAGGATCCGTTGAGGCACCACCTTTGTGGAGAGGGACCACAGTTGCTGTACGCCACTCTTTGGGTACATATCCTGTAGTAAGGCTGAGATTGAACAGTAGTTTTATGTTTGGGTTTAGCTCTTCTTGGAGTTCATGTAGGATGCAGCCCAGGACACCGTCTGGTCCCATTGATGCTGTATTTTATGCTTTGGAGAGGGCGGCTCTTACCAAAGCATCTGAGATGTCAGGGGGCAGCACTCTGCTGGGATAGATATTTGCCCTTTTGGTGGGGAGGGGGGGGGAGTTTGTGCTGAACCTGTCAGCTAGGATGTTGGCAATGTCTGTGGGTTCGGTGTATTTTTTGTTATTTTGGACTAATTCTGAGAATATCTGGGAATTACCACCCAGGTTTCTAACATAACTAAAGAAAGCCTTGTGATTATCCTTAGTGTCCTGTGCAATTTTTGCTCTCGAAGCTGGCCTTAGACGATTTTATGAGTGCTCATAGTTTTTTGCTAATACTGTTCAGAGATGCCTTCCCTTTTTGGAATTTTGCTCCATCATTTAGTAGCTTCCTCCTTCTATTGTATAGTTTGTTTATGGCTGGGGTCCACCAGACAGGACGTCTGCCTTTGGAGGATTGGGTCTTGGTTTTATTTGGGATCGCATAATCCATGCATTCCTGAAGGTGTTCATAGAATGCTTTTATAAAGGATTCTGCGGTCTGAACCGTATTTTCCACAGGCCCGGGGGCTTTGAAGGATTCCACCTCGGTTTTGAGGAGTGTGAAATTTGCTTTAGAGAAGTTTTTCACTGTGGTTTTCTGGGCAGGGGGTGGTGTTGAGATGTGAATATACAGTGAGATTAGTTTATGGTCTGATCTTACCAGTGAGGGATACACTTCTGGTCTGGAGCATAGAGTCCCCATGTTGGTGATGATCAGGTCCAATATGTTTTTCCCTCTTGTGGGAGTGGTAACAAGTTGTTCCATAGCATTTGAGTTTATAAATTCTAGGAACCTTTGGGCTAGGGTGTTGGAGCTAGAGTAATGCTCCCAGTCTATGTTTGGGTAGTTGAAGTCGCCCAATATAATGGTGCTTGGAGAGACCTTCATATTTTCCAGTGTTCTCAGGAAGGTCGAGTGGGGTTCCTGGGTTAGGGAGGGTGGTCTGTAGCAGGCTATAAACTGGAAGGCAGTTTTACCCACTGTTAGTTGCACATGGATAGTCTCTGATGCTTCGTGCTGTGCCACCAACCTGGAGGTGTGGGTATCTTTGATGAATATTGATACTCCCCCTCCTTTTGTGGGTCGGTCCAAGTTTTGGGGCCGAAAAGTATGGTATGAGGTATAACCTGGTAGTGCTGGGGTGTTCTCAGGAGCCTTGAACCAGGTTTCTGCACAGATATCGATGTTCTCCATGCTAAGGAGAGTTTTGAGTGCGTGCATCTTGAGGTTTAGACTTCTGGCGTTGAGTAGCATTACTCTTAGTTTCTTATCCCTTGTGATACCTATGGAGGTGGGTTTGTCTTTTGAGCCTTGCCTAAAAAAGGCACTATGGGGGTAGCAGGAGCCTTTGCCAATATCCGAAAGCCCAGGGGTGACAGGTGCAAGCCTTCCCTAGCGAAGCATCGTGGCTTGTCGAGCATGTCATCCCAGGCTGACAGGCATTGGATCCCCTTTGAATGACACCAATACATAAGCCAATTGTTGAAATTGATCATCTTGTCTTCATATTGTGGCATCATTCTTGGTGAGGGTAAGATGCTACTCAAGGTCAGGGTCATACCGGCCTGGGCCACATGCTCAGAGAGCTCCTCTATGTCTCTTTTCATGTAGTCCAGGGAGGTATGTCTCAGGTCATTCACACCAGCATGGACAATGACTGAGTCATATTTGTACTTGCCTTGGAGTGACCTGAGTGCTTGTGTTATGTGGCGGATCCTAGCGCCCGACAGGCGGCTCACCGTGACCTTCTCCTTGTTCAGCCTGGTGAGCGGGACGTCAGTGTGCCTGACGATAGAGTCACCTATTACAAGTGTATCAGGTGTGTCGTTTAGCCTTAAGGGCTGTGACTGTTTGGCACAATGGCTTTGTGAGCTATGTATTGCACGTGTTTTGTTTTGGGGTAGCGGTTGCTTGGGGGTCTGCTTTGGAGGTCTCTGCTGCTTAGACAGATTTTTATTTAGAGCCTCCCAGTATGTTTTTGTGTGTTTATGTGTTTGGTTTGCTGTCGTGGTAGGCCTATGTGAGACTGGAATTGTACTGAGTGTGGTTTCCTTCTCCTCCTGACTGGTTACGCCAGTACCGAGTTGAGAGAGCTTAGCCTCCAGTTTGGCTATATGGATGCATCTCTCACGTGTTGGAATTTGTTGGGAGGAGGAGATGGTTGTCTGTGTACATGAGGCAGTTGTAACATTGCCTCAAGATTCCCAGATACACCAGCTGGACCGGAGAGAAGATTGACAACTGATCTTTGGACATGCTAGAATAGTATTGGGAATTCCTTTATAATTGAAAAAAAAAGGGCCAATGGGGAACAAGGTACTCAAGAGGACTTTGTGAGAGTGTAGTGCTTTTAATTTTTTAGTGCTGACTTATATAATTGCTTTAGTGAGCAAGTGCCTTTAGTGAGCAAGTGCCAGGTAACTTAAATGCAATGTGTTACAGGTAACTTAAATGCAAAAACGACAAACAGTAACTTTGTTTTAAGTGAAACAAGGAATTGAGTACAGTAAGCAATGCAGCTATCACTAGGGATCCACAGAAGCGCTGAAAAGCCGCATTTTAGGTGGTATTAGCATTTCAGGGAAATAAAAAGCAAACAAACAACAAGCATACAAACAGAACTAGATTCAGCAGGCCTGGATCTAGTCTATGCTACAGCAAACAAGGTGTACCAATTTCAGTAAGAAACAGTTGAAATATGCAGGCACTATAAGCCTTTAACCAGAAATTTCCAGCTCAGAAGGGCAGAGTCCAGCCTTTCCTCCCACAAGAGTGCAGACCACAAACCTTCTTAATGTAAAATAACTGGCCTGAAGCCCAAGTGCTTAAACCAGAACTAATACACTTTTAGAATAACAGACACTGAGCCCTCAATCAGCAGTTCCCAACTTAGAAGGATGTAAGCTACCTGTCCTGCCACCACAGTGCAGGCCACAAACCTTCCTAATGTAAAACAACTGGTCTGAAGCCCAAGTGCTTAATCCAAAAGACTTAGAATGATAGCTACACTTTAATGAAGTTACTACCAAGCAGTAATAAATACAATTGAATACTTTGAAGAATGCCTGGATTAGTGCTCAAGTTATACAGACAAAGCTAGATTCAGCAGGCCTGGATCTAGTCTACGCTACAGCAAACAAGGTGTACCAATTTCAGTAAGAAGCAGTTCAAATATGCAGGCACTATAAGCCTTTAACCAGAAATTCCCAGCTCAGAAGGGCAGAGTCCAGCCTCTCCTCCCACAAGAATGCAGACCACAAACCCTTTTAATGTAAAATAACTGGCCTGAAGCCCAAGTGCTTAAACCAGAATTAATACACTTTTAGAATAACTGACACTGAGCCCTCAATCAGCAGTTCCCAACTTAGAAGGATGTAAGCTACCTGTCCTGCCACTACAGTGCAGACCACAAACCTTCTTAATGTAAAACAACTGGTCTGAAGCCCAAGTGCTTAAACTAAAAGGCTTAGAATGAGTTACACCAAGAAGTAATAAATACAACTGAGTACTTTTAAGATGATGCAAAAGCAAAATAAAATAGGAAGAAACACAAATACAGTAAAAGCAGATAATTTTTTTTTTTTTTTTAGAAAAGTAGCAAAAACAGTAGTAAAAACAATTCACATGCAGTGCAAGCTGGCACACTTGAGTATGTAACAATATTAGTCCACACACAGTTTGAAAAAATGTAATTAAATTAAAAAGGACTAAAAGAAAGTGCAGAAAGGGTTTATTAGATAGAATGCGGTAAAGAGATGGGACTGGGGGAGTGTCCTAGATCAAATCTACAGTGGGGCGGGCACTGCAAAAGCCACCAAATTTAAACTACAACCAAGAACAGGGAGGGGGGTGATGAAGACAGTTTCAACAGAGCTAGATCTGAGGACTCACAGTCCAAATTATAAAACCACAAAAAATGCAGAAAATATACTTAAATCAGCTTATGTCCAGTTGATGTATGCAGACAAATCTCAGTAGCCAGCAACTCGATATAAAATGATTACTAGAAATGTAACCAACACAGATTTTAATGTTATCAGAAACCCCCCAAGCTAATTAACACTTAAAGGAATTTCAAAGCAGTGCAGTTTGATTTATGATTATCTTAGGAAACCAAACATAGTTGCTTACAAGTAACTACAGGATATTTCTCATTTTCTCCCTGACAGAATTATTCACTACATATAATTCTGTTTTACGTTTATAAAGACTCAATCACCATCATGAAATGTAAGGAGGACATGCGGTAACTTTAAAGCATTTCTCCCTCAAATGGGAAGGATGCCTAAAACTTGGTATTAGCTAGGATTTAGCAAACAAGTATGCTTGTAGCATTTGGATACCCATGCTAGAGCTAATCAGAAAACCCAGATGATCCTGCAGCCTCCAAAGGCATGGCTGCCAAATTGAGTCAAAAGACTTATTTTAGACATATATAATGATGGCTGCCTCAGATGAAAGGGACTTTGTTTGTGCATAAGTTATGAAGGTCCAAAGGTGATCAGTGCCAGACATAGCTTTTACAAAATCCACCTGTGCTGGGTGCACTAATGGTAGCACTAGGGACTGAATCTTGACTGTTAAAAGTTTTGTGTAGATCGTGACTTCCATAAACTCCGGCTGTGTGTCTTTTTCTCTGCTTTGGAATAAGTATAATTGTGCATTCTTTAAGTCACAAAAATACACTGAAGCAAGGACTGCAGGAGGGCTAAGAAGTAAGTACTCATCTCCTTTTACACACCAATAACATGCCTACCTGACAGGGGCCTTCCCTGCAAGCATGGATTTAAGGAACATGTGACAATTCAAGGATATCAGCTGTACAAGTCTACTACCTGGAAAATACAAGGAGGTTGCAACACATCCAGGAATTCTTTAAGGGATTTTCCATGCTTTTCAGTCTCAGACACACTGACAAATAATAAAACTTTTTGAAAGCTGTACAAATGACAGAGGAATCAGAAAACAGCTTGTCTTTTGATTCCATAGCTTCAATAAACATGGTTCACTAACTTCCCTTCAGGTTGTAGTACAACAACTGTCTGCTTGTTTGATCCCCAGTTGCCCAGCCATGTTGAGATGTTCTGTATAAATACAAGAAAACCCTATTTTTCTCTGTTTTTTTTCCAATTTGAGCTTACAATTTCTGTATTTACTTATTGCCTCTGGATTCTCAAAGCTAGTTTTTCTAGGCTGTTCTAAAGTCCTCTGAACATCTTGTCCCAGGTGATTAATGGCTGTATCCCATTGACCTAGTAGAAATGCTTTAAATACCATACAGATATCCTTCAGTAAATAATTACAAGACTTCCTCAAGTGCAAATGTGGATCGAGTTGAGTGGGTTACACTTGATAACTTACAGAAACCTTGTCATATAGACTGTAATGCTTATGTGTCATGAAAAATTAATGGGCCTACTCATCACTATTACTTTAGTGAATCACCACTTTCTCTGCAGGCTAACAAAGCATAATGGATATAAATGTGTTGATTACTTCTGCTCCCCTCATTACGGTGGTGGAGAGGAGCCAATAATCCAACCAGTTTTGGAACTGAAGAGGAAAATCCAGGGTCTCCTGTCTGCAGTGCTTTCCATGTATCATTCCAAGGTTGCCATAAATGTATTCCATAACAGCTGTGCTCTACTGTGCTTTCAGCATGCATGGTTAGATCTATCCACAACTGACTCTATATTGACACTAAAATCAGAAACTATCAAGATTTGGACTTCTCCATATCCTAAAGAGATCTAAGAAATTAGCATCATAGGTTCATAGGTTATAGAAGACAATCAGACTAAAGACAATGTGCACCATGCCAATAACTACCCTCAGGCTTTACCATCCTTTTCAAGGGGATTCAGTCCAATAAGTTCCACTGAAAATTTAAGGGGTAGCAATCTATTCCTACAAGCTGTACTTGAATGAAATAAGTGTCATTGATCGACCTGCAATGGGAATCTATTCTAGACCGGGGTGAGAGTCTGATCACCTCCATTGTATTTTAATTATTTTTTGATGTAAGTCTAGATCTCTGGTTCTAGAGCTAACTGCACTGTTCAACTTACCAAGAAAAAGAGGTCAAGGGTAACAGGATCTCTAAGGACATGATAAGTGAGGCTCAAAATCTCGCCTTAGGAGTCTATAACACACAGAGTACATATGAATATAGGTAGGTAATGGGCTAGCTGTCCTTGTGGGCCATTTTAAGCCTAGTTAGTTTCCATTTCAAAGGTGAGAATCAAACAATGTACCTTGTGACTGTCAGGTTATACTAACACCAACCCCATGGATTGTTGTCTCTCCTGGTAGATAAAGTTCTTGAAATCAGAGACACTTTTGGTTAGGAACTTCTGTTTCATTTT
Source organism: Protopterus annectens (assembly GCF_019279795.1). NCBI lineage: Eukaryota > Metazoa > Chordata > Ceratodontiformes > Protopteridae > Protopterus > Protopterus annectens. The sequence continues at coordinate 1,295,980,189 of NC_056729.1, read as the reverse complement.
GAATTTTTAATATGTCTAATGAAGTAAATGTCAAAGAGTGCATTATAATATATAATGGGTCTGACCAGGGCTGAATATAGGGAAACAATGACTTCCTTGATTTGTAAGAGATACCTTTGGCAACCAGTTGTGAGATGTAGAAGCATTTATTGACTACAGTAGCAACATGTTGATCAAAGCAGAAGTAACTATTTACCTAGATGCCCAGATCTCTAATCACTATTTCACATGATATTGGGTTATCAATGCTGTATCTTGCAGTGATTTATCATATTCCATATGAGATACTGTCACATTTATTGGCATTTAGTTTCAGACTTTTTCTATGCACTAGCTGTTTACTCATGCTAGTTCATTTTGAAGGGTATTTGTATTTTTGCTGGACTTGACAATTATTCACACTTTGCAACCTTTAGCAAATGTGGTTAATCAGATATCATTGTCACTGCTATTGAGGTCAGAAAACTAAATAATGAACAGGAAAGAACCAAGCACAGAGCCCTGGAGGCACCACTGATCATCTTCAGTCTGTTAGAAGAGGCATTACCTACATAGACAATGTGTATTTTGTCTTTAAGCCAGCCAGCTAGTCGTCATACCACACAGCAATCAGTTTTTAGGGCCTATAGCTTATTTTCAATTCCTTCATATGGTATTGTGGGAAATGCCTTGGCCAGATCAAAATAAGTAGAATGAACAAAATGACAACTGTCCACTGCTTGAGTGACATTCTCAAAGCAGGTGACAATATCTAGAAGGCAAAATCAACCTTTTGCAAACACACATTTGTTGTGGGTCATGTGTAATGAGATTTTTGATATCATTATTAATGAGACCAGTAATGATGTGCTCCATGGCTTTACAGATCAGACTTATAAGATTGCTAGACCTGTAGTTTCCAGAGTCAGTGATGGGTTTACAGTTGTGGAGAGAAATCACTACAGCACTGCAACCAGGATTTGGGAGCATAGCTTAGATTAAACAGTTTAAGAAGGGAGTTTGTAAGTGTAGTGTTTGACACTGTTTATTAGGCTCGCCATTATGATATCAGTACACATACAAGTGTTTTTTTTTAATTTGAAAACACCTTTAAGACATGTTCCTTTGAAATGATAGCAGGTGGGAGTGACTTGGGGATGATTGCAGTTAAGGTGTGAATTTCAGAGGATAAATTGGCAACAACTTGTTTGCCAGTATATTTGTGATGTAATTTGAGTTTAAGTGGGAGGCCCCATTGTGCAAAGGTTCAGGACAATGTTACAAATTATTTCTTAGTCTTCTAACTTAGCTGAAGAAGCCATTGCAATTATCCTTTGCCAAAGATGCTAATCCCAGTTCAAGGGTTGCCTTGGTCTTTATAGTGGCATTCATTTCTTGATAAGTTTTTTATACTATTCTCATGCTAGGGGTTCTGGCCTTAGTTTGTATTTTAAGAAGTTTTATTCCTTATGTTATAGAATTTTTTTATATTGACTGATCACCAGTATAGTTTATTTTTGAATTTCTTTACATATCTGTTTCTAGTAGTGACTGTTATATCAATGCATTTATCTAATTGTCATAAAATCCTCAGTATGGCTAGCTGCATATTCAGGATCAACTGCAGAAGTATTTTGGGCAAATGTATAGATTTTTGTCATATGATTGTATGAGGCTCACCTTTTGAAGTCTCAAAGAGTGTTGTGTTGGCTACTAGGTACTTGTGGCTCTGACTGCGATGGTCACAAATTAGTAGTTTGACATAACTGGTGAGAGATAGAGCAAGGAAGTGGAACAGGCAGGAGCTTTGTTAGTGAGAACCTGGTTGAGAATGTTTCTGCTCCTGGTGGTTTTGAGGACAATTTTATCTAGGAAATTTGTATTTACCCAATCCATAAAAAAATTGTGCATACCCTTTGTTGGAGGTATAGGTGCTCCAATCTATGGAGGAGTAGTTGAAGACACCAAGGATTACTGAAATATCATAAATGAATTCCAGACATTTTGCATGGTCATCTTGAGGTATAGAAGGGAGATGCTAATAGACTATAATAGCCTAGAAGTTTGTATTGCCTAGGGTAAGCTGTATTTCTAAGAATACTCTGATGGAGTTTTCGGTATCAGTCTTGAAGAAGCATAATCACTGACAATCACCAAGATTCCACACAAGCTTCTAATACGTCTAGTGGCATGGGAGGAGCAAACATAGTCACCGAGGGAGTGTTTTCCTTACATTGGAATCATGTCTCAGTAAATACATATACTGGGACAATTTTCCAATGTAGAAGTGTACACTATGAGTCAGCTTGATATTAAGACTCCCGGCATTGAGAAGAGTCACCTTGATATTTTCCAGTTTGGTATGCATTACATTTGGATGTATATTATATAAACTTGCCTAAGAATACACCATAGTGGTGGCAAAAGCTTTAGCCAGTATGCAGAAATCCCTGAATAAGAGATGCAAGTTGTTTTTAGCAAACTGGGTGGGGCTGTTGACCATCTTGTCCTAGAATGACACCAGTTACTTAAACAAATGTTAAACCCAAGAACTGTTGAACTCCTTATATTTAGGCATCATTCTTGGTGAAAGGAGGATTCTACTTAGAACCTGCCTTACTATGATCAGACATTTAATTTGCAAGTTCCAGGGTGTCCTTCATGTCTGTGAGGGTTTTGCATGCCAGCTCATTGTTTCCACATATATTACTACTATGTCATAGTCAAACTTTGTAGTGGAAAGAATCCGAGCTCCTGTTATGTGAGCAATCCTGGATCGTGAGAGGCATCTGACTTCAACCCTGTTCTTGTCCAGAATATTGAATTTGAAATATATTTGTCTAACAACAGAGTCACCAATCACTAAAATATTCTTACCAAAAGCTAGTTTAAGAGTGAAAGATATGTTGGTGATGTGTTGAAGTGGGAATCATTGAGTGGATCTACCAGGGGACTTTGACTGATATTTAATATTAATAGTTATATGAGCTTGGATAAGGGCTTTTTTTTGGCATCAGTGCATGGCACTTTTGTGTTGACTGTTTGAGGATGTTGAATTTTTATGGGGTGTCATGTGAAGATGTGATGCTCACTGCATGCTGTAGTCTGGAAAAGAAATATCACCAAGTTTGTTAGATATTTATACCTTTCACTGATAGAATTTAATCGTTTGAGCAGAAGTTAATTTTCAGTGACCATGAAGCAATGTCTGCTCTGCCTTATGATATTGAATGCTAGAAGGGGGGTGCTGACTGTCCATAATTTCCAGTGCTTTGTGATGATAAACCCTAAATGGAGAAGCAAGGAAGGACTGAGTATTAACACAATATAGTAGTTTGAGGGAGTAAGTGAAAACGTTATAGTGGAGGATACATGGATAGAAAGCTGAACAGTGCCCAGCCCGATCAGTTGTAGCTTAACACAGATCAGAGCAAGTTGACTGAAAAGTAAGCCTTGTCCACTATCATGTATAAAACCTACAATGAAAAGGGAAATGGTTCGCTGATACTAACTTAGAGAAAACTTTCAGCTGCAGCTCCTTGCAATAAAAAAAACTATAAAGCTGAACCTATAGTGTTTGGTCACCTAGAAATTGCAATAATTGGTCTACTCTCAATAGAGTAATCTATAAGATCCCTGTCACACCAGGTCAAGTTGCTTCCTTATTAGCTACATATGCAGTTAATAAGGTTTAAAAAAACAGAAAAAGTGGCCAGAACATTTAAAATGTGATCAGAATAGTAAGGTGATTTTAAGTGAATACAAAAATTATACTTCCCTGAGTGTTTGAAGTCTAGCATAACTCCAATAAAATACTATGCAAGCCTCTCAGTGTGTGCATAAAAGCACATATCTTTGCAGTCTTATGCTAAAGACAGCATTGGTGCACTACTCCACTCAGTGAATAACAAACAAGCAAAGAGAAAGAACCAATCAAAAACGGCGAAGAATTTGAGCCACTAGTGCTCAGCAACAAGTAACTGTAGAAGTTTATTTAGTCTCACTAGAATAACCACTACAAGATGCACCCCCCCTCCCCCACACACACACACACACAAGGCCAAAGCAGGCTGTTTCCTAATTAGCTATAAATACATTGATTGAATTGAAAGCAAGAAAAATTCTCAGAACAGTTAAATATGACTAAAACATCGAGCTGATTTTAAGTGCAATGCAAAAAATTTGCTTTCCTGGGTGTTTTAACAGTTGCAGAACTCCCAAAAATACTTTGCAAATCTCTCAGTAAGTGCACAAAGGAGCTGCTCTCTGTAGACTTGCTTTAAAGATGAAGGCATACTGATCAAGAGTGACAGAAGCATAGCTCAGGTGGGGCAATGAGGGCAACCACCTGGGCTGCAACATGTTATGGAGCATGATTTTTTTAACTAAGCTTTATTGTAAAAGAATAATGAACAACAGGTAAAAACAGCAGGAAAACAGCATTAACAACACAATATATGTACAAGGAGATGAGAAAAAAAAGAAACAAGTACAACCAGAGATTCAGATATCTAACTAAATACACTATATGCACACTCTCCAAGGGCCTATATAATACACTTGGTCAACATTGTCAAAATCCAAAACTAACCACTAAAGAAGGGTAAAGAGAAATCTGAGTGATATGTTTTCATTCATGCTATCCTGTCACAATGAAAATCAATACATGAAATTATCTCTTCATTACTACCAGTACACCCTTCCTAAGTCTTCACATATCTTCTCCCAAAGATCTGGAACAGGTGATTGAATTGGTGATTTCTTGTAGACATAAATTATTTTACAAAGATCTAGGCGTAGATAACAATCAGATTCAGCTATAATGATATGAACCCTTCACTTCCAATTTTTCTCACAGTACATTTTTACCACTCTTGCAAATACCCACACTCCACTTCTGATGACTTCCATGAAAATCCCCCTCCCTCTGATGAAGAAGAAATGCCTAATAACCAGAACTTCCAATACTCACCTAAAGACTGACCTTATACTGAATTGACCAACTTCCCCATGTCGGCCTAGCAGATATGTACTTTCAGGCAACCCTGAAATATACAAACATTGCATTAAGCTGCTGACACCACCAACAGCTTGAATTTTGATCTCCCCTCTGCCTGGCCTTTTAAGCCAGTGTGAGATACCAATGAAAGAGAAGCCTAAGTTGCTGAATCTTCAAACTTGGGCCATCATTTTTGGTGTCCAGTAGCTATCAAGAGGATGGATTGTTCTTGCGTCAGCCAGCTAATCTGTATAAACTTTCTTACTGCCTTAGCACACCTTTCCCAGAGATTTCAATATATAATTCCTGTGCTATCTCTCCTCATATTTTTCCACTTTTATCAAGGTATTCCCTGCCCTACATGTTCTATTAAAACAACATGTTCGTACACCACCAGTCTTGGTCTTTGGGCCAACATTTCTCCTTTAGAAGGGCAAAGTCAACAAACTCTATCATCTCTTGTGCCATAAATAACTGCTGCCAAAAGTGTAGCCAGTGAATTTCTCAGAATGCCCTATCCAATTTCATAGCACAATTCCTAACCAGAGGGTAAAATCAAATATGGCCTAGAGTCCATCTTCCCCAGTAGAGATCTCCTACAGTCAAGGGCCAAATCTTGAATAAATAGTAAAAAGTTCTGTACATGGGTCATGTCATTGCAGCCATCCCACTGTCACCTGGCTCCTTTATCCCTAGTCTCCAGGAATTCTAAACCACTACCTGCATTAGGGAGCATGATTATCAAATGTCGCTCAATCTCTAGTTCATTACTAGCATTCAGAACTGAATGTTGGTATTGCATTTGCAGTCAGGACTGAAGAGCTTTAGTGCTTCATGTGTGGTATAAACTGTAGGATCCCACTTTTTTTAAAAATGTAAAAAGTTTTCTATGGTTTAAAAAAAGAATATTTATTTTTTTTGGTCTTCAAGTATAAGAGGACCATACTATTTTTGGTCTTCAACTTCAAGTTGAGGGGCTGCAGGTTAGGGAACATCACAGGGTAACAGTATTGCTAGCTACAGCTATGATGATCATTGTAGACTTAGGTCCCCAGTGTGTGTGTGTCTGTGTGTGTGTGTGTGTGTGTGTGTGTGTGTGTGTGTGTGTGTGTGTGTGTGTGTGTGTGTGTGTGTGTGTGTGTGTGTTTTGTCTTGTATCTGTGCATAAATAGGAGGTCAAGTAAGACTGGTTCTTTCATGGCTCATAAAAAATGAGACACGGGTCACTTCAGAGTAGCCAGTAGGCTGCAAAGTATAAAGAGAGCTGTGCTGACCTGTTGGGATAGTTGTAGGATTTAAGGCCTGTAATTTTCTTGGCTAGATAGCATTGGGGGCTGTCTATCTGAGCAATATATTTGTATTGATACATATGAAACGGTCACTCTATTTGATGCTGTGTTTGATAAAGGAAGAGTACAGTGGTAGGATAATGCATTTGGATCCTGAAGATATTGCCTTGGAAATTAAAGGGGGTAAATAGAAGGACTTCCTGACTGTGTTGGAATCATAACAAAATAAACCCAAAAGTCACTTTCAATAATTGTGATAACTCTATAAACTTATAAAACCAAAAACCATACCATACGAAGAGCTGCATGCATACTTTTACTAAGCACTTTCTTTTACTGGCACAACATTTACAAAGTATAAAACACAGATGCAACCTTCCTTTAAAATGCAATTATTTTCAGTCACACAATTTAAAATCAGCCAATCAACAAACAACATTTATAACACTCAAAAGTCTTAAATAATAATTTTAAATACCATACTGCTGTGAATTGCTTTAAAAGTTTTAATATTTAAAATGCATTTAATACTCAATGCATCATTTAAGCCTTGGAGAAAAATCATCCCCATAAACTACCAAACTAATTTGCTGGCTTCCAGTAAAGGTTCCCTCCTCTGCTGTCCAAATTCTTCTTCTCTATGACAAGAAATGTGAACTCTTAAGTTGGAGCACACTGTCATGCCAAGGGAATTTGTTTTTTTTTTTTTTTTGTTTAGTAGCATAATTATGTTCATACACAAGATCAGCTAATTTCTTTGAATTTTTACCTTTGTATTATCTTTCACAGCTGACATAATCTCTCTACTCATACAAGAAAACCGCTATTTTATTGGAGAAATCCTTTCATTGTTCTTAGCTGAATAAAGTGAGAAATGTTAATATATTTACATTGGGAACTTCCCCATTATTTCAACCAACTTATCTTTTGACTAAAACAAAATCAAAGCATGACTGGCTTGTCTCTCCTTGAAAAAGTGAGGTAAGGTCTGAGGGTGGGTACTGACAAGGTGTAAATGGCCGCATGGATTTGCTAAGTGTGATTTTGATGACAAGAAGCACAGGTTAAGAGTCAGGTAATTTTGTATAATGCAATGGTGTTTCTGACAATTCTGAATACTCCCCCACAATGATCTACGTGCTTGAATGCACGATGGGCACTAAAACCTAGCAGAGCGGGTATGCTGTCACTGGACTGAAACCACGTCTCAGTAACTATACAAATACGAATATGAATGTGCTCATGTTGCTGGACATCCAGACATACTTTTATGTGTCTGCCTCCCCTTTTATGTTTATGTTTCTGCCTTCTCTTTTCCAGACACATCAACCCAAATGCAGCTCAGTGGTGCAGCAGTTAGCATTCTCACCTCACAAGAAGAGGTTTTCTGGTTCGATTCGTGGTTGGGGTGCCTTCTGTGGGGATGTGTCTGCATGTCCTCCCTTTGTTTGGGTTGGTTTCCTCCTACATTCCAAAGACATGTGTCTAGAGTGTTTCATCCTGGGCCTCTGCTGAAAATGTACTCTGTCCCAGTTGGACTTTCCCAGAAGACAATTGATAAAAAAATAAATATATTTATTGACATTTGATTACTGGGAAAGTCTGAATGGGCAGGAGCCCATTTTCAGATGAGACCTCAGGAGAAAAGCTCCAAAGTATTACAAACCATTTTAAGAATAATAATTCTATAGTCTTTAAAAATAATACAAAATACAAATATGGTTTAAATAATTATCAAATTAGCTATAATATGATATCGTTGGTTACGAATATATACAAGTTGTATGACAATGATTTAATAATTAGTTAGTTAGTGAAAAATTAACCAGTTTATAGAGAAATTAAAGGTAAGTTAGTATAATACAAACAGGAATTGCACTACAAAGTGAGAGAAAAGCAGAGATGGACACTAAGAGTATATAGATCTCTTTCAACCAGTTACCAGACAGCAATAGCCTTTGACAATTCCATTTCAGTAAATTAAAGCAATAACAGACATTAGGAGTGAATTATTCATATAGTTTGGTCAGATTACCAGGTATATGCACACAGGTACATACATTTTTTTATATTTTTTTCTTCCCACTACTTAACAACCATCAATCCTCCTGCGACATGAGTTGCTCATTTGCTTCTCGTATGGCAAAAAGTCATCATAGGAGGCCAGCATCCATACAGCCATCAGCATTATTTCTAGTTCAGTCTGCAATACCTGCCTCAGACATGCACACTGCCATTCATGCCTAAGTCCATCTGCTGAACATGCTGTTTGATATGCATGCTCCACCATGGATCAATTGGTAATGTCTTACCCATAGTACATCCAGCTTCTGTTAGGTGTCAGTAGAACAGCAGGCTTAGCTGTCTCCCACCCACCAGGAGGGGTGAACTAGTCAGTCACTTCCATCCTTCTTTCTTTACATCTCCAGCACTACAGGCACTAGTGAACCCCACATCATCTGGATCCTGATTAATGTTCATTCCTCCACACCATGAATCTTGCCTTAAAGTATAGAACCAAGCCTCTTGCCTCTCCCATTGTGCCTTTTTAGGCAATGTCCCAAAGACAAATCTTCCAACATAAAAGATCTGCCAAAAAGCAAATTGAAGGTTATGCTGCTTAACGCTAGGAGTCTTAACCTGAAAATGCACTCACTGGAGGCTGTCCTCACTCTGGAAAATGCTGACATCTCTGCAGTCACAGAAACGTGGTTCAAGGCTGCAGAGCGCACCTCTGCTTTACCAAGCTATACCTCATTGCACACATTCTGACCCCAAAATGAGGTTGGGAGGACTAAGGGTGGTGGAGTCTATCTTCATTAAAGACAAGCACACCTCTTGACTGGTTTGCCAGCATGACTCACTAGAATTACTCCAGGTGCAACTGACAGCTGTCAAGACACCCATCCAAGTTATAGCCAGCTATAAACCTTCCTCCATGATTCAGAACACCCACTTCTCCTACCTGGACCTACTTGACTCCATCAAGGTACCCCCCCAACACCCTGATCCTTGGTGACGTCAGCTACCCCACCATAGACTGGGTGAACTATTCCTGCACTAATGCACTCACCCAATGATTCCTTGACTTTATCAATTCTAATGCACTAGACCAGCTTGTCTCATCTCCCACAAGGGGAGATAACATTGTGAACTAGATTCTCACCAACCGTTGCACCACTCCCATAGTAAGTTCTTCCCTGGTGAGATCAGATCATCGGTCTGTCTCATTCAAAGTTTCTATCCTGCCCAACCCCCCTACCCCCAGCTGTAACCAGGCTAATAAACTTCTCAAAATCTGACTACAACCTCCTAAGGGAACTAACAGTAACTTCACACCACCACCCCCCCTCAGAGGATGCAGACAACTATATTGAACAGTATGCCAGTGCAGTATACAAACGCCTGTACAACTACATGGATTCAGCCATACCCAACAGAACTAAAACCTGCTCCTCAAGGAAACACAAACCTATGTGGTGGACATCCTCTATCAACAGGCATTACAATAAACGGAGAAACTGTTGTCCAAGGGTAAAAAGGCACAAACTCCAAAATGGAAAAACTCACTCTTTAGCCTTAACAAGCAAATTAGATTACTAGTGAAAACCTCCAAAGTCAATTATGAATTGAAATTAGCCTCTAAAACAAAGGGGAAACACAAAGCCTTCTTCAGTTACATCAGGAACCTCCATAGTGAAGCTCATGTTTGTTCTGAATTAGTACTTAACAGTACCAGTTACACTGATCCTGCTGACTTAGCCAACCTGCTAGCAGATAGGTTCAGGGCACACTTCACCTCCGTCCACCCCCAAATGTCCATTGAACATCCCTAATACTTGTTCCACACCTCATATCTCCATAAATCAAGTGTTAAAGGCCCTATCCAGGGCAAAGAACACAGCTTCCATGGGGCCTAATAGTATTCCAGGCTATATTATGTACCATCTCCAGCAAGAACTAGGTTCGTCATTGAGCACACTATGCAACCACAGCCTAAGTACAGGCTTCATTCCAGCAGAGTGGAGAACTATCATTGTCATCCCCTTACACAAAGGTGGTGCCACTACTAATGCTGGAAACTATCACCCTATTAGCTTGACAAGTCTGATCTGTAAAGCCATGGAGCATATAATTATTATGGACCTCATAAACAAGAGCATAGGCAATCTCCAAGCACTTGACACCACCCAGTTTGAATTCATCAAAGGCAGATCTTGCCTGTTGAACCTGGTTGACTTCTTTGAGACTATGTCACCAAGGCCCTGGATGAGGGAAAATCAGTACATACAGCTTACCTTGACTTGGCCAAAACCTTTGACACAGTCCCCCTCTCGGGCATCATCGAAAAGCTAACACAACTTGGTGTAAATCCCTGTCTCATCATGTGGGTGGCCAGCTGGCTCACTGATAGGACCCACAAGGTCAAAATAGGCACATCCACCTCCAGCAGCAGACCTGTTACTAGTGGTATTCCCCAGAGATCTGTCCTGGGACCCCTATTGTTTGGCATATAATTCTCAGAGGTCCAGGCAAAGACAAAAGGCCTGATATTGACCAGGCTTGTGGACGACTGTAAGTTGGATGCTGTCATTGACTCCCCAAATTATGTTAATGTACTACAAGAGGGTCTCACAGTCACAAATGACTTGTGCCAAAGTCATGGCCTTAAGTTAAATGCAAAAAAATGTATTATCATACCATTCAGCAAAAACAAAGCCCCTACAGATTATCACATCAACGGCAGCCCCCAAAGCACACAACCTGTGGTGAGACACCTGGGTGTAGAAGTTGTCAACAATCTCACATTTGACCATCATGTAACATCAGTGATCAGAAAAGCCTTTTACTTGGTTCATCTCATACATGAAGGAATTGCATCCAGAAAAAAAAAGAGGTTATTACCTCTCTGTACTCTTCTCTCATTAGGCCAATAATTGAGTGCAATGCCCTGTTTGGTATGTACCTTTCCAAACACCTGCACCAACTGGAAAGGCCACAGAAATACCTCACAAAGAGAATACATGGCCTCCAACACCTGGCCTAAGTGGACAGGCTCAAATTGCTATCACTCTACTCAGTATCTGTGTCTCGCCTACAAGCCAATCTCGGACCCTGCCCTACTAGAGATGCTCCATATACGTAAGTCTAACTCCTTGTGCATTACCCACTCAAAAGACCTAAGTCTAATATGCAACATTATCAAAACCTGCTAGAGAGACAGGTTTGTCTCCCAGAGGCTGCCCTGTCTCTGGAATAGACTTCCCATACATGTCAAACAGAGTACCTCACTGACCCTCTTCAAGCACAACCTTGATGATGGGAAACCACAAATTTGTCCTTGGGGTTCCACCTGTGTCCCTCATTGACAGGGGTGACAGGCGCAGACTGAGGTTTCTTTTTGGGGGATAAACTCTTGGCTAGGCTTGTAAGGGCCCCAGGGCCATTAGGCTAATAACCTCCTGTGATCCTATGTTTTAGGATGCCTCACCAACTGATTGTTGCTATGATTTGCGTGTTTGGAGACAAGTGTTGTCCTCAAAACACTCTGGAGAGGTCTGTGTCTGGCTATAGTGTATATGTGGATAATGTTGAATAACATGAGATGGAAAGCTATAAAAACATTAGAGGCATAAAGAATTGTGGATGGGAAGTTCCAGATGTATGAATTACCTTCATGAGTGCTACTGATATTGAAAGTGTATCTCACATGGGTTTTTCATGTCAGATATTAAATATTCTATGAAATCATAAATCGGTGCCTGCTCAGTTCACATTCACTGTTTGTAGAGCATAATAGACTTCCACTTATCTGACTGGGTTTGTAGGACTGATACTTTTACTTCAGGGCTAGTACCTCATCTACATGTCCAGTTAGTGCTTAAAACATGTGTTCAATACAGATATTTTGGCAAAAGAAGAATGAAAAAAAAATAAAGTGTCAGATTTTCATGTTGAACTGATTATTTTATTCATTATGATATCACCTTTTAATTGTTTTTCAGAATGGTGGATATATACAAAACACAGGTTTAGCCAATGAGTGAGTTACCACAACATATTGGTATGGAACATGGCATGAAATGGTATATACTGCAAAGGCATTACCTCACAGTGTGAGGAGACTACAAGGCAGGAGGCTAAAGGATGAGTGCCTTACAAGTTCATGGGAGTATGCGTATGCATTTACAATGCACACCTATGAGTGCCTTGTTGCACTTATTAAATTAACAGCCATAATGTTCTGGTTTGATGTTCTGTTTTGAAGTGAAACAATCCTTCTTTTGAAGATTAGACAACTGGACATACAGATTCTGCAACCAGGTAAACTATTATTCCTTATATACTTATATAGTAGCAGAAAATGCAACTGTTTTGATTCTCACAGAAGTAGAGGGCAGGGTACAGATTAATGGTACTGTACTGGAAATATGAGCATTAGAGCTTGAATGCCCACAGCTTGTTTCTCATAATATGTTGTACGGTTATCAGGCATGGTCATTTTCTACTTAAATCTTCTGTACAGCTGATCCCAACTTCACCAAGAGCCCTCCCATGCATCATACACATCCTTGAAGTCATTCTGTATGACGTGTAATATAAGCCATTTCTCAAATGTCAGCACCCCCTTAGGAATTTGGATGCAGAATTATGAATGCACAGTGCTGCATCAATTGTGCAGAAGTATTTGTTGTGCTGCTAAAGAAGCAAACGTGTTTGCAGATCAGATAATGCTGCTTGTGAAAATGAAGTAATTTATCAATTGTGTGGACTGTGAAACGTGAAAAAAGTCTGTTAGTTTTTGTGTTGAATTCTATTACTGTTTCTTTTGTAGGAATCAAATGTAAGCAAAGCACAAAAAACATATGGGTTACCCTTCCTGGATTTCTGCTGACTTAAAGTGCACAAGCCCTGCACTTGGATGTAGATGTTGCTGCATATAAGTTTAGCCTGCAGGTAGTTACAATTCAGACTTTGTAAAGTTCATAGGTTTACTTGTCTATCTCATAACCTACTATGCAGCAAGAACTGTGACTGTTGAACTCCTGTATTGGTATTTTCTACTCATCATATACAAATCAAGAATATTTTTGAAATAGTTTATAATCAAAGGCTTATGCCATAATTTTGCAAGCCACTGTGCAAAATATCTGTCCTGTGTATTTTAGTATTGATATGTATTTTAACTACTGAATTCTCTAAACTGATTACAGTATTTGTGGAGTGTTGCACACACAGACATTGAAAAGAACAGGGTCAAGCATTACCTTGTAGAGTATTTACAGGTCATTTTAAATATTCTGTAATAGAAGTGAGCAACTTTTCACACTGGCTTGGACTCCCCAGTTGACTAGAGCCTGATGTAACCTAAATCAAAACTGAAAGCATCTAAAAAAGTGACATACATATGAGACTGTGAGCATAACAGAAACTGTTTTTTTATTAAATGTTGCGTCTTTCAGCTTTTTCCCAGTTAGGGGTTGCCACAGCGGAACTCCGGTCCGCTAATGATTGGCAGTAGATTTTTACGTGCTGGCTTGCCGGGCCTAACGCACAACCTTCAACAAATGCCCATTCACGCATGTCGCCACACAGAAGATGCTCTAACTGAGAATCGAATGGGCAACGTCTAACTGTGACGCTGTTTTTTTATTAAATAAATTTCTTAATTAAATTCTGCAGTCTCCACTATCATTCCAACTGAAGGGTGAAAAGTATTTTTGAGAGTTAATATTGTGTGAGAGTGTGTAAGTGTGTATTTGCCTGCATGTCTGCACACACTCACTCGTGCGCGTGTGTGTGTATTACGTGTTGCAATTAATTGAACTCTGTGAATCTGATATTAACAAGTTAAAATACATCTGTGATATGTGCAGACAACAAAGGGGTTAGGATTGCTGGATACAGAAATTGTCATTGGCTCATAGGTTTACAGGAAATTACTAGGTTAATGACCCAAGAGGCTTTACAAACCTAGCCATATTAATACCTAGTTGCCCCAGTTGTCAGTACTCAGGTGAACAAAGTTTACAGAGGTATGAGTCTATGGTAATTAATAAAGACTGCCTCTGTCCATGAGGGACATGGGTGCCACCCTAGGAGTGAATTTACGGTCGCCCATCCATTGATCAAGGTTACATTTGAAGAGGGTCAGGAAGGGGCACTGCATCATGTGAACAGGAAGCTTGTTCCAGAGAAAAGGTAGTCTCTGATAGATATAGCTATCTCTTTAGCATGATTTGTTTATGTCAGAGGCTAGGTTAAAATCCCTGGAGCGAGTGACCCTAGTGTAGTTTGATTTATGAATATACTGAATTTGCATCAGATTTGGGTCAGCGACTGTCCTGTAAGCCAGAAGCAGGTCAGCCCTTAGCAGCCCGTAGGAGACAGAATACAGTGACATGGCTTTTAGTCTTTATGCATAGGACTTATTTTGCATTACCTGTATTTTCTTGGTGAGAAACCTCTGTGGTGTCTCCAGCTGTTGCAGGTATCTGGTCTGATACATTTAAAAGGGAGCATTGCACTCAATTATTGGTCTGATGAGGGTTGAGTATAATGGAATTACTACATCCTTAGATCTAGATAGTATGCCTTTACTTATGAAATGAGCCACATAGAAAGATTTCCTTACTCTGTGGATACATGGTGATCGTAGTTCAGATTGCTATCAACTTGAGTAGCCAGATCACGTACCACTGGATCTATACTTAGGGGAGTTCTGTGTATAATGTAATTAGCAGGGATGTTAGCTTTCCCAAATGTGACAATACTGCATTTTTTTGCATTTAGCTTCAGTTCATGGCTTTGGCACCAGTCATTTGTCTGTGTTAACTGTTTCCATAGTATATTGGGGGACTCGATCACAGCCAATGTGCAATACTCAGCGAACTTGTTCAGCCACAGCCATCTATGTTTGCCTGAACTTCTAAGAAATAGATTCCGAACAGTATAGGGCCAAGCACAAAATCCTGTGGTATGCCATTGGTGACTGGTCTTTTGCTAGAGGTGAAGTAACCCACTTTGACAGTATGTGTCCTGTTGGTGAGCCACTTGGCTACCCATCTGGTGAAGGAGGGGTTAATTCCCAATTGGTAGAGTTTCTCTATCAAACCTGAATGGGAGATTGTGTCAAATGCCTTGGCTAGGTTGAGGTAGGTGGTATGCACTTTCTTTTTCTTGTCCAGGGCCTTGGTGACTTTCTTGAAGAAGACAACCAGGTTTAACATACATGATCTACCCTTAATGAATCCAAATTGGGTTGGGTTCAGAGTTTAGAGATTACGTATGCCCTTGTTGATAAGGTCCATGATTCTTTTCATAGCCTTACAGATAAGGCTAGTCAAGCTTATGATCTATAATTCCAAGGGTTGGTTGATGTCCCCCATTGTTCAAAGGGATTATTTGGGACACCTACCAGCTCCCTGAGAGTACACCCTGGAACACTGAAACAGAAAGTATATTTGCTAGAGTTAACTAAAGACTGTATCCATAATAATACTTAACTACTCTGCCAGGTTAGGTGAGTCTCCCGAGTTTGGTATGGCAGCAGCCAATCCCCCCCCCCACATAGCAGTCTGTCATATCCCCACTTCTAGCCTATCTCACACTCTATTTTCCATTTTATTTATCCTGCTTGCCCAAATCTATACTGGTTCCTCTCCTCTATCTCCTCATTCCCCTTCAGCCTGGAAATACCTCAGCTGTGGCATACTCCATAATTCTGGTGTCTGTCCACTAGGTGGCGCCTCTTTGCTTGCTGTCTAACTTATATCCTCACTCTCTCCCTTTATATCTTACTAGCTACACCTTCTGTTCTTCACTATAGCTCTTCTCGTACTAGCCCACCATTACTAGATTCCTAGCTCTAGTTAAACCCTGTGTCTTAATAGTTTTACTGTGCCCTAAGGGTCTAATATCTTTATCCACCCCTCTAAGCATCCTACATCTCCCACTGTTAAGCCTCTCACCTCCCTGTTACTCTTTCCACCTCTACACTCACCTCTCTTGCCTCTCTTTTCTCACTGATTGTCTTCTTGGATTCAGGACTCCTTGTCTCTTCACTCCTCTACCCTGCCCCCAATTTCCACCCACCCCCAGGGCCCCTACACTTATTCCTCCTACACCACACCCCCTTTAATACTGCACCAATACCACTGCTCACATCATTATCACATCACACCTCCCTTAACACATTAGTATTAGTCACACCCACCCCCAATTAACTCTGTTTTTCACTTCCCACACTACATTCACCACTACACCAAGTTACCTATCACACCACACATTCAACTATCAACTATTTCAAAATGCCAACATCTCCTACCCACCTCATAACTCAACTACTTCTCATTCTCACACTACTTCCTTCTCTTTTTACTTTCTATCTCTTAACCTCTTACGAACAACCACTTTACTCCTCTACCCCCTTTCCCACAAAATATACTTCCACATTATCACTTACCATTATTCCAATCTCTTTAAATATTACATCCACACCCATCTACATACTTCCCAAATTTCACAGACTAGCACCCATTACATATAATAATTCCAATAATAAAAAAAAATACTTATCCATTCTTACAAACTACTTTACCATAAATACTTTACATACCTTCACTCCCTACTAGATGGAGACATTCACCCTAACCCTGGTCCTAATCATACCTCTACCACTGATAAATATACTCTAATTAATAGTAGCTCCATAACCCCTTCCAAGCCAGCAAACTCTCTCCTCATAGCACATCTATGTATTAATATACACAGCATTAATAATAAAATTCCACACCTCCATGCCCTACTAGATGTCCACCAATTTGATATCCTATGCCTATCTGAAACTTGGCTTAAACCCACAATCAAAGATAATGAAGTTACCCCTCCTGGTTATAATATCATTAGAAATGACCGTACTACCAAAAAGGGAGGAGGGGGTGCAATCCTCTACAAAACCATACTCCAAATAAGCACCATTGACCTTAACCCATGCTTAGACAACAAAGCTGAATTACTTATCACTAAACTTCAAGTCAACCCTAATAAAGCTATAAATGTCATCTGCCTATACCTACCACCAGGAAACAATATTAATACCCTTGAAAATATCCTGAACTGGCTTACTATCAACCTTCCTCAGGAAACTATAATTTTAGGTGACCTCAATATTGATTGGCAGTCCTGTAATAGTTCACACCCTTCTACCCACATTAACCTACATGGCTTTACTCAAACTATTAACTCCTCTACCAGAACTCACAAACCCAACAACAAAGAAACTATCCTGGACTGGATACTTACTAATAATCCTCTACATACCTACAAAGTAGGGACCCTCCCAGATGATCTAAGTGACCACTCCCTAACCTATTTTATTAGATCTAAAACCAACCTTACTCACCCCAACATTGCCAGAACTGTTCGCTCCAAAAAACAATTTAACCACGGTCTATTCCTTACGGAACTTAAACAATGTAATTGGTCACCACTGAAATATCTTCCACTTGATGAAGCTGTTGCATATTTTAATTCCACATTCTTATCCATCCTGAACCACCATGCCCTACTATTAGATGTAAAGCTAAACCTGCACCTTGGCTCTCAAACACTTCAAGGCATAAAATCCATCTAAGAAACAAAGCCTGGGTGAAATGGCGTTCTACCAAAAACCCATTAGATCACTTAATTTTCAGACATCTAAGAAATGATACAAAAAAAGCCATAGTGCTAGATAAAAAGAACTTTTACCTCCAAATACAGCAAACCCATTTTAATAAGCCTCAAATGCTCTGGAACAGCATTAACAAACTTCTTCATCCAGGACAATCAGTCACCCCCAACCCCCTAGGCTCCAACCCAGATAATCCCATTCACACTGCCAACTCCTTTAACTCCTTCTTTACCAATGCCATCCAATCTCTTGCTAGCCATATTACACCAGACACTGCAAACCTGCCTAATTCTTCTGTAAATCCTCCCCCTTCCTTTCTATTGCAACCAGTGTCTACTTCTACTATTTGCTCTCTTCTAATAAAACTTAAACCTTCCACCCCCTCAGCTGACCAACTCCCAGCAGAATACCTTCAAATAGGAGCCAGATCTATAGCCTACCCTATATCCATTATTATCAACAGAACCATTAGTGAAGGACATGTCCCGACCATCTGAAAAATTTCTTATATTATTCCTCTACACAAGGGTGGGAACTCAAATGATTTCTCTAATTTTTGTCCCATAGCCTTGCTATCTCCCCTGGCAAAAATTATGGAAAAATGTATTCAGAAACAACTTCTAAACCACCTTCTTCAAAATAAGCTACTGGCTAACTGTCAACATGGCTTCAGACCTTACCATAGTACCACCACTGCCCTGCTATATTTTACAGACTGTATTAACAATAATCATAACAATGGCTTTCATTCCTCTGCAGTATTCATTGATTTATCCAAAGCCTTCGACATGGTTCATCACCAGCCACTCTTGCATATCATGCAATCTCTGTCCCTTGACCCATTAACCATCAATTGGTTCAAATCTTACCTTAATAACAGAAAACAAGCAGTTCTCTGGCACAATAATCTTTCTAATCTCCTCCCTATCTCCCTTGGTGTCCCTCAGGGCTCCATATTAGGGCCGCTTCTATTTTCCATCTATATTAATGATCTTCACTCAGCTATTCCTCATTCTACCTGCATTCAGTACGCAGATGACTCCACTATTATCTTCTCAGCTACCTCTCAAATTGAACTGCAAACCATAACCCAGAATGCATTTAACACTGTGGAACAATGGTTTACAAACCGCTGTCTCCTCCTAAATCCTAAGAAAACAAAACTGCTACTCTTCTCCCCAACACGTAAGTCCACCCCCATAGAATTTACATTTACATCTAACAGTGGCACTGTTATCCCTCCAGACCCAACTACCAAGCTCCTAGGAATAACTATTGACAATCAACTCAGCTTTGACACATATATTAATAGTACAATAAAAACAGTCAACAAGAAACTTGGATCCCTCTATAGAATCAAACCCTTTCTTACTTCAACAGCCAGGACTGCTATAGCCAGAACTCATCTCATTTCTACTCTACTCTATGCCTCACCCATCTATACAAACCTTTCTAAAACCAACATTAACAAGCTGACTGTATCCTATAATAATATTGCCAGATTTGCTGCTGCCTCTCCTTTCCGAACTCACCACTGTCTAAATCTTACACAACTCGATTGGTTAGAATTTTTGCAGCATCTTCATTTTTCACAGCTTACTATTGCCCATAAAAGAATGTATCAACCCTCTAATACTCCTATACACTCAAGCCTACTCACCCTCTACCATAATCCTAAAAACTTACGCTCTGCTAATAAACTACTCTTTAACACCAGCAGAGCTAACAATGTAGCAGGTGACTCCCTCTTCTGTAACACCATTGGTAAGCTATGGAATATTCTGCCCACTGAACTTACTACTCTCTGCTCTCATAAACTTTTCAAAAAGAAGCTCAAGCTTCATCTCAAGAAACACTGGTTATGTTCCTGTATTATCCCTGACTAACTGCTGTTTCTTCTCCCTACAACCACCTGCATCAGCTACCCTTCCCTTCTAAAGCTGCTTACTATGAATTCTTTGACTGAATTCTTCATAATTACTTCTTTATTATCATCTTTGTTTAACTGCTTTACTGTCATATACTTTGCATATATTCTTCTGTAGACTTTTTCATGACCATATTTTAAATGTGTTTTTTTTTCTATTATTCTGTAGACTTTTTTATTACCATACTTAAATGTTTTTTATTATATATTGTTTTTATTCTATTTTTGGTCTACCATATGTTGTCTATTGTATTATTCTTATTGTTTTGCACATGGAGCTTTTCTCCTCGGGCCTCTACTGAAAATGGACATATATCCAGCTAGACCAGCCCAGTCAACAAATGTAAAATAAATAAAATAAATAAAATAAATAAAATTATTGCTGCTGTCCTCCATTCTGCCAGACCATAGCCAGTGTGTAGGCTCTGGTTAAACAAGGATCCAAGTGAGTCTGCTAGGTCATGATTTAAGTTGTTTAAAAGGCAACCTGGGATGTTTTCTGGTCCCACTGATGCCATGTTTGTGGTCTTGGAGAATGAGAAGATGATGTGTTCTGTTGAGATAATAGGCTAAGGAATGGTGTCAGGTATACTTTGGGGGATGACGGTGGGGAAAGGAGGGTGAAGTTTGCTCCAAATCTGTCAGCTAGCTGTTTGGCTATTACCTCCAGCTGAATATGAGTGATGCCAACCACAACCGTTTCGGTGCATAGCTCAATATTCCCTTTTACATTTCGGACATGGTTAAAGAATGCATTGTGATAATGTTTAGCTAGGGAAGCTATTTTTGATTTGTTATTAGCTTTGGAGGACTTGATAAGATCTCTGATTTGTTTGTTTAGGCTAAAGAGGGATTTCTCTGCTGAGCCAGTTCGCTGTTGTTTTTGGACATTAGTTTCTTTCTTTTCTCATTTAGCCTGCTTATACTAGGGTTCCACCAGGGTGGCTTGTTTTTCTGGCAAGATGTGGTTTTAATCTGGTCAGGTACAGCCAATTCTACACAACTGCTTATGTTGTTATACAGGACATTGGTGTACACCTCTGCATAGGAATCTGTGGTATCTGTGTTCAAGGGGGCTTTGAAACTTCTTATACCATCATTTAGTAGGAGGTATTTTGTCTCGGAAAAGTTCTTAATGTTTTTGAGCTTGATGGGCTACCTGGTCTTACAATTACATTGAAAGAGCATCATCTTTAGAGAAGGTAGAATGCTGCTTAAGGCAAGGCTTATACCTCCCTGTGACACATAATCTGAATCATGTCTATCTTTATATAGTCCAGTGAGGTATGTCTCAAGTCATTCACCCCCACATGGACTTTGATGGAGTCGTATTGGTACTTGAGGTTCAGTGACCTGAGTGCTCGAGTGACTTGATGGTTCCTGGCACCTGACAGGCAGATAATCATAACCTGTTCCATATTAAGGCTGGTGAGGGGAACATCCATGTGTCTCACTATGGAGTTTCCTATGACCAGTACATTAGACTTTGTGATGTTATGCCTTATGGGCTTATTTGCTGAGACACTGATGTGTATGTGTTATTATGTGCTGTGATTTTGTTTTGCATTGAAGGCAACATTTGGGAGGCCTCCATTTTGTTTTTGCTAAGTTACTAGTGAGTACCTCCACATATGTGGGTTTATATGCCATATCCCTATTAAGTGTGCGAAGTTATGTGTGTATGTGCTGACAACCCATTTGGCATTTGATTTGTCTCTCTATGTGAGAGTAAGTGGTTGCCAGTATACATGAGACAATTGTTAAATTTGCCTCAGGATGATAGGTGATGATAAGAAATTGTCCATCCATGATAAGAAATTGTCCATCCATGATCCTTACAGTAGATTTAGTCAGGTAAGGAAATGGGTTAAATTAGACTGGACTGTGCTGGTATCACAGAGAGTATGAATTGGAAGTATACTTTGTATAGTCAAAAGCAGCCACACAAAGTGATGCTGCTCAGGACAAAACTTATTTGCTTCTAGAGCAGCAAGGGGCTGGGTATAACATTAGTCATAGTTATTCTAGGTTTCGGTTACAAGACATTTTTGTCTATACAGGGCACTGATAACTGTCAATGTGGGCTGAACAACTTACCGCAAATGTGAGGCTTAAATACAAGCAAAGAGGAACAGGTTTTAAGCTAACTGCCAATCAGAAAAGCACACAATAAGCCTTCCACCAGTAATCTCCAACTCAGATAGGTTAGATCAGCATAAAAAGCCTTCTTAATGTAGTATGGCTGGTTTGGATCTCAGATGTAAAAAGACCACACAAACTAGTTACAGCAGTCCTAGAAATATCAGATACAGTGTATTGCAGTGCAGTTAATTACTTTAAAGCAGCAATAGACAGTACAATTGTTTTCATAAAGTAGAGTAAGAACAGCAAATAACTTAAGAAACTACTAAAATACAGTTGCAATTAATAAGAGAAGTTCAAAAATAATTATTTTTGCCTGTGGATAAAATGACTGACCCTGCTCTCATTTGACCAAGCTGAGAAGTCATTATTCTGGCTTTACAGTACTAAAGTGTGTTTGCATGAATCAAGTTGGAACAAGTTACTGTGGCTACTGTTTATGTGAAATCAATTAAAATACATAATATATAAAGTATTAGTTTAAGGGTGTGCATGCTTATGCAACCAGTGTATTGCACATTTTTTAAATTTTTTTATATTTTTTCCATAACAGATTTGTTTGTTTTTAATTGAATTGTACAGGTTATAGGTCACATTAATGGTGGGAAAGGTTTTGAAATTGTTTATTGTGGTCTCATTTTTTTTTATGTCACAAAAACATTGCATTTTAACAGGGGTGTATATACTTTTTATATCCACTGTAGTGGCTGATTTGGCTTTGCAGGACTAATATTTATATTTGTAAAGCAAGTTGGAATGTTTTGCTGTGGTTACTGTTTGTGTGAACAGATAGAGTTGGCATAATGATTAAGGCCTTTACCTCCCATGCATAGGGCACAAGGTTCAATACAGACCTCTGCTCAATACATCTATGGTGTTTTCATGTTCTCCCCATGTCTCTGTGTGGTTAATCCCACCTCTTACAAGCATGCTGAATGTTTCCACCTAAAATTTGTCCAAGAATGGAATTGCAAGCAGCAGCACAGACTCTAGATCAGGCCTATTAGGGGAAGAGTTGTATAAACTAATTGCTTTGGTCATAAACTTTGGTGAGCAATATCTTTCACAAAGGAGAAAATGGATCAGAGACTATACATATTGGATCTAGGTGATTTTGTTGTATTGACTAAGTCACCAAAAACTGGAAATGGATATTTGCCCATAGTAAGTGGATTGAGGAACTGGCCTACTCTAACCTATGACAGGGACCAATGCTAATGGTGGGAGGGGTCTATTGACCAATGTGTATCCACCATTAAGCCCAGAAGCCTTGAGTGAATGAGCTATAGGCTAGCCAGTGTCTAGTTGCCCACCATGGATTACCGGGGATAATTCTGTTGAGCAAAAGCTGGATGTAAAGCCAGTTAACCAGCCACACATGACTAATGATTGCTACACTTGGTATAAGTTCACTGACAGGATGTAGCTTGAAAGTGGATGACATGATGGTAAGAAGGAGGCTGAACAACCTCTGTATCCAACAGGCAAGAAGGATGTGCAGTGCAGTAAAAGCCACTTGGCTTGGAATCCATAGTCTATTACTCAGAATGAGGACACTCTAGAAATGGTGTGGGTATTGTGATTAGGGAGAGGCTTCAAAAGACAGTGAGGACTGTCATTAGAATTACTGACAGACTCATGGCACTCAGAGTACAGTGTTAAGAATATGGCAGTATTCATAATCTCAGCCTATGCCCCATGACATGGTTGTGATAGTGAGGAAAAGAATATTTGTTCAGGCAGCAGTTGCAGAACCTACTAGGTAAAGCTGGACACCATGAATTCATTTTGTTAATGGAAGACCTGAATGCACATATTGTTACATATAGTACAGGATATGAGGACTGCTTGAATCCACATGGGTGGAGCAAAAGGAATAAAGGAAACAGCATTC
The DNA here is from genome assembly GCF_019279795.1 of Protopterus annectens. Classification (NCBI taxonomy): domain Eukaryota; kingdom Metazoa; phylum Chordata; order Ceratodontiformes; family Protopteridae; genus Protopterus; species Protopterus annectens. Next base: position 1,295,956,285 of record NC_056729.1, on the reverse strand, counting down.
AAGATTTCTGCCTGGCAGATGATTTGATAGTGGCCAACACATGGCTCATTAAGACAGAAATAAGATCACGCACAAGAGTGACAACATGCAACTCGAGTAGACTTCCTCCTAGTAAGGAAAGGGCATTGAGAATTGAATCAGTGATTACAAAGTCAGCTCCAGTGAAACTGTCAACCCACTGCATAAATCACTGGTTGCTGCAATAAGCTGCAATCAGTGGTCAGACAAGGCTCTAAGGTTAACAGAGACCAGGCTGAAGACCTGTAAGTTGACTGGAGAGAAACCACAAGAGTTCAGGAAATACTCAGGGCTCTAGAACCTCAGGAAGAAGGGGACATAGGTAAAGTTGGAGAACAATGGCCGTCCCTTAAAAGAGCACAGACTGTAGAACAGATATGTGATGTAGCTGGGTATACAAATAAGGTATATAAGGCATGATGTTGAGGAATGCAGAAATTCAGGAAGTCATCAAAAGAAAAGAGTGTAGGAAAAAATGTCAGATAGATAAGACAGACCAGGCTAAGAATGAATACTGGTTGGTTAGCAAAGAGGCTAAGACAACAGTTGCAATAGTGAAAAACAAGGTATCAGAGGCACTCTAACAGCCTCTGGAAAGTGACTCAGCAGATTGTCCCAAGAAACTATCAGGTTGCAAGGCAAAGACAGAATGATTAAAGAAAATAACAATCAAACACCCTTTGTAAGGGATACCAGCAACAACCTGCTCACAAGTCCATATGACATCAAAGATAAATGGAAGGAAGATTTGCAGCAGCGTCTGAATCAGAAAACCTCCACAGAAGCTGTACTTTCCCATACACAGTCTATGATGAAAGAAGAGGAGCCCAGCTTAGAAGTAAAAAGAGCACAACGGAAATTGAAGTGTGGGAAAGCAGCAAGTTTAGATGAGATCACAGCAGATGATTGGAGAATAAGGATTCTAATGCCCATGGACAAGAACAAAGTGAACATTCACAACTGATGGCAGTATAGAGGTATCAAACTCCTGTCACACCACATGAAAGTCCTTGTAGCAGTGACTGATAAAAGAATAAGCAGAGAAGTAAAAAGTAAGATGGAAGATGAGCAGCTGAGATTCATATCAGGATGTTGCACAACCAACTTGATGTTTTCATTCAGACAGTAGAGAAGAAGGTAGAGGTGAGAGAAGAGTCCAATGGGGCATTCCTAGACTTGAAGAAAGCATATGACAAGCTCCCAAAACTTATTTTGGCAGTCCTGCAAGTATTTAAAGTCCCAGATACATCACTAGAATTAATATAGGCTATGTATCCCAATGACTCAAGTACAAACAGTGTTCAGTCTCACAGAGGGGGTTCCAATTGGAGTAAGTATGCATTATGATTTAGCTGGCAGCTCACTGCTGTTCATACTGGTGATGGACTACATTAGTAAAGAGGTGGTGTGGGGGTGGGGAGATCAACAACACTGCTGTATGAAGATGAAGTAGCATTACAGATAGACTCTGAATAATAACTCAGCAAATGGTAGGGAAATGGAATGCAAAGCTGAAGGCACACAGGATGAAACTGAGTACAGATATGACAGCTGTAATGGCAACAAATGGGAGATATCAAAAGAAGATGAGAATTAAGATAGAAGGGAAAATAGGGGAGCAAGGTAACAGCTTCAAGTAATTGAGAGAGGTGGTTAAGAAGGAATTCTGAATAAGGAAGTCAAAGCTAGAATCAGAGACACTTTAGCCAACTGACACAGAGTATCAGGAAAATTATAAGACAGAAAAATGCCATAGAAACTAAAAAGTAAGGTGTATGAAACAGTGGTGTGACCAGTACTACTGAATGGTACAAATACTAGGGCAGTAAAGGCAAAGCAGTTGAGGAAGCTAGAGGTGATTAAGAGAAGTGCATGATATGGGTGCTAGGATGCACAGTGTTGGGCGGATGAAGACATGAGGACATCAGAGCAGAAACCCAAGTAGTTCCAATTGCAAAAAAGTCAAGGAGAACAGATTGCAGTGGTTCCAGCACATGTGCAAGAGAGCAAAAGACAATCTGGTGAAGAAGAGTTGGAACAGACAGGAAGAAGGCAAGAGGAAATTAGGGTATTCAGCAAAGAGATGAATAGATTGTCTGAGAGAAGACATGTGAGAGTTGGGCATGACTGCTAAGGAAGGTAGGAGAGGGGCATTGAATAAAAAGAAATCTTGACAGTTGACTCAACACCCTGATCTGCTGTAGACAATGGGAAAAAGGGGTTGTTGATGAATTGTGTGAAAAAAACAAAGTTGAAATACATTATTGTTGCCTATTTTTAACAAACATGCATATGAGGTGTACACAGTACAAAACACTGACCACAATTGTGGGATAAAGGGTGCTGTCTCTGAATGAAAGAGATTGGCTCTGCTGCTGTTTTCCCAAATTAAACAGTCATAGATTCATAGGTCCATAGGTGTGTACTAGGCTAATGGCCCTGGAGCCTTTACAAGCCTGGCCCATAGAAGTGCCCTGGCATCATGCCACCCGTTAGTTCCCATTGCCTCTATCAAGTAGAGCCACTGGAGTGATTCTCGGGGTGAACTTTCTATTTCCCATCCACTCATCAAGATTTCTCTTTAAGAGGGCCAGTGAGGTGCTCTGCTTGACATGTATGGGAAGTCTTTCCCTGAGCATGGGCAGTCTCTGGGTTATGAACCTCTCCATCCAGCATGTTCTGTTGATTGTGGTAATGAGGTTGAGGTTTCTGGAGCATGTGGTGTGGAGGGATTGGGATTTCTTTAGATGTAGCTATTCTAACAGAGCTGGGTCAGGCATGGCTTTGTAAGTCAAGCAAAGATCACCGCTTAGTAGATGATATCAGACAGATAATAGCTGGAGTTTTTTGAGTCTGTCCATGTAGGGCATGTGTTTAAGGTCTAGGATCCTCTTTGTGAGGTACTTTTGTGGCTTTCCAACTGTTGCATGTGAATAGTGAGGTACATGCCAAATGGGGCGTTATACTCGATGACTGGCCTAATGAGGGAAGAGTAGAGGGAGATGATGACCTCTTTCTTCCTGGATGCAAAACCCTTAGTAATGGGATGTGCCACATAGAAGGACTTTCTGACCACAGTGGCAATGTGGTGGAAGAAGGAGAGGTTGCTGTCAACCTGTGTCCCCAGATCTCTTATAACTCCTTCAGTGTTCAGTGGGCTCCCATTGATGTGGTAATTAGTGGGAACTGAGTTTTTCCCAAAGGGGATGATGATGCATTTTTTGGCATTAAGCTTAAGGCTGTGGTTTCAACACCAGTCATTGGTCTCAGTGAGGCCTTTCTGTAGGATGCCTCATCACTTGGGGAGTTAATAATGGCTCCCAGCTTGCAGTTGTCTGCAAACTTGGTCAGACAGAGTCCCTCTGTGTTGGCCTGGACTTCTGAGAAGTAGATGCTAAACAGGAGAGGACTCAGGACTGATCCCTGTGGGACTCCACTCATGACTGGTCAGCAGTCTGACTTTAATCCCACTACTTTCACACTGTGGGTTCTATCTCTGAGCCAATTTGCAACCCGCCTAGTGATATAGGGGTTGCTGCATAGATGAGTTTATCAATAATTCCTGAGTGGGGAATGGTATCAAAGGCCTTGGCCAGATCAAGGTAGGCTGTATGAACTGCCTTGCCTTCATTCACAGTTCTGGTGACTGACTCAAAGAAGTCAACCAGGTTGAGCAAGCAGGATATACCTTTCACAAAACCAAACTGCGTGGGATCTAGAGTTTGGAGATTCCCTATATCCTTGTTAATTAGGTCCATGATGATGCACTCCATAGCCTTACATATCAGACTCATCAGGCTAATGGGGTGCCAAGTCCCAGAGTCTGTAGTCGCTCCCCCTTTATGGAGAAGGATGACTGTAGTAGTGTGCCATTTGGTAGAGACAAAGCCTGAGGTGAGGCTGTGATTGAACAGGGCACACAGATGTGGTGCCAGTTCACTTTGTAGTTCATGTAGAACACATACAAGGATATTGTTGGGTCCCATGGAAGCTGTATTCCTAGCCTTGGACAATGCAGCTTTAACCTGTACTGCAGTAATGCTAGGTGCCTGGCATTCCTCTACTATTGTGATTGGTCCTTGGGGGGGGAGACAGGGGTAACGTTGGCACTGAATCTGTTGGCTAGTATGTTGGCAATATCTGTTGTCTCAGTATAGGAGATATGATTGTCCAGTAACTCATAGTAAACCTGGGTATTGCCATGGAGATTATTGATATAACTATAGAAGGCTTTTGTGGTTGTTTTTAGTGTCTGCCACAATTCACCTTCATAACTGGCTTTAGAGGTTTTGATGAGGGATCTCAACTTTTTGTTGAGGCTAACAAGGGAGTTTTTCCAGTCTTGGGACTTCACCTTTTTCTGCAACAGTTTCTGCCTTCTGTTGTAGAGTTTATTAATGGCAGGGGACCACCGAGCATTTTGGTTCTGTTGGGTATATCTAGTTCCATGCATTTATGTTCGTGTTTGTACAGTGCATTGATGCATGATTTGGCAATCATGCATCTACTTTCCATTGACATGGGTGCCATGAAGTTAGCCACCTCTGTTTTTAGGAGCTCAAAGTCAGCTTAGGAGAAGATTTTCATGGTGCTTAACTTTGCAAGGGGTGTGGGTGAGATGTGGATTTCCATGGTGATTAGTTTATGGTCAAATCTAACCAGGGATGAATTGACTATTGGTGTAGAGCAACGGTTGCCCATGTTAGTAATAACCAGGTCAAGGATGTTTATTCCTCTAGTGGGGGTAAGAATGAGCTGGTCCAGGGCATTAGAACTGATGAATTCCAGGAAGCATTAGGCCAGGATATTGGTGCATGAGTAGCTTTCCCAGTTGATGGAGGGGTTGTTAAAGTCACCTAGTATGAGAGTGCTGGGTTGGACCCTAATAGTTTACAGGGTGTTAGGAACATGGAATGAGAGTCTTGGGACATGGTTGAGGACCTATATCAGGCTACAACCTGAATCGCCATTTTACCCAATGTTAGTTCTACCTGAAGTATCTCAGATGCATTATTCTGAGCTACTAATCTGGAGGTGTGCATATCCTTTAGGAATATGGAGACACCACTGCCTATGGAGTTTGGTCCATGTTCTGGGACTGAAAGGTGTGGAATGAGTTATAGCCTGGTAGCGCAGGGGTGCTTTCTGCTGCTTTAAACCAGGTTTCTGTTACAGCACAAATGTCGACTTTCTCCATATTATGGAGTGCTTCGAGCAAGTGCATCTTGAGATTCAGACTTCTAGTGTTGAGCAGCATGACCCACAGATTGGATTTATTTATAACTGCTACATGGTAATTTGGTCTTTGGAATATCGCCTACAAAAGGCACTATAGGGGTGGCAAGAGCCTTAGCCAGTATCAGGAAACCTGGGGTGACAGATGCAGGCCATCTCTGACTAAGCATCGAGGTCTGTCAATCATGTCATCCCAAGATACTGGATCCTCTTAGAATGACACCAGAAACTTAGCCAATTGTTGAAATCAGTCATTTTCTGCTTGTACTGCAGTATCATTCTGGGCGATGGTCAGATGCTACTCAGGGCTTGGGTCAAACCTGCCTGGGCCACATAATCCAAGAGCTCCTCCATGTTTCTTTTCATGTAGTCCAGGGAGGTGTGTCTCAGGTCATTCACACCCACATGGACAGTGAAAGAGTCATACTCGTACTTGTGGAGTAACCTGAGTGTGTGTGTTATGTGTCAGATTATGGCACCTGATAGACAGTTGACTGTTACCTTCTCCTTATTCAACCTAGTGAATGGGACATCAGTGTGCCTCACTATCAAGTCACCTATGATTAGTGTATTGGGCATCTAATTTGCCTTAGGGGCTTAGTTTGAGGGGCACACTGTGTAGGTGAGCTATGTGTCTTGTGGTTTGTGCTGTGTTGTGGTGGTCAAGTGTGTTTCTACCTTGGAGGTCTCTGCTGTTTGGGTAGATTTCTACTGAGAGCCTCCATGAAGGTGGGTGTGTGGTTTGTGTTTTTATGTGAGAGCTGTGATGGATGGTGTTCTGGAGGGCTATGTGTTGCATGTTGTGTGGTGGAGGTGTTGACCTTCTCCTCTTGATCAGCTATTCCGGTCTTGGCTTGAGAGTGCATGGCTTCCAATTTGGATATATAAGTGCATCTCTCACAAGTCTGAGTGATGGGAGGTAAAATGAGAGGGTTGTCTGTGTACATGAGGCAGTTGCTACACTGCCTCAGAATGCCCAAGTTCACCAGGTTAATAGAAGAAAGCACAGGAAACTGACCTTTAGACATGCCAGGAGGAATGGTCATTATTACTAAGTACTGGAGCTGTTTCCTTATATATTCCTTTTACAGGAAAAATGTCACTCAAGGTGTCTGAGTCTGCACCGAGCACTGCCAAACACTTGAGGGCAAACTAATACGTAGACCTGAAAATTTAAGGATGAATTATTTAAGCAGATATTCTGAAGTTAGAAAGAAATCAAGCAGTACTTACTGAAAAATAAAGAATTAGCTTGTCAAGAATGATGAAAAGAAGGGAATCACATGAATAGCTACTGTCTGGCTACTACTAATGCTGGCATCAGCACAGCTTCACTCTGGTGGGATACAATACTCCTTTGCTTCTTCTCTCACCTGAAGCAAAATGTTAGCATCATTCCCAAGAAGTGGAGCAGGCCACAGCCTGTTTGGTGATCCACAGTCTTGTCTCAGATGATGCAAGGGTCTGCAGGCTTGTAGCCTTTTTCTGGTAGATGCCTTGAAAAGCAACCAGACCAGTCAAGTACGTTAAGCACAGGCACTCACTCTCCAACCAGAAACAGTCAGAAATCAGTGCACTCTTCTCCTACTCTCACCAGGATCAGAATATAAGCACAGATTCCAAGCTGTCACCTATGAAGCAGTTATTAAGCTTTCTGGTGATCAGCAGTCTCCAGGAAATAATGCAGCTGCACTTCTTCTCTCACCAGGAGAAAACAGAAACACAAATCTCAAGATGACTACTGAGAAGCAGAATGTGGGATCTCCAACAACTGGTGGTCTTGCAATAGATACTTAAAGGTAAGATGAAAAAAATGGTTTATCCTAAATACTGCAGTGTACACTAGAGGAGTTAGATGTGAAATTAGGTAACTTAAGTTTTACCTGTCTAAAAAGTTAAGTTTTAGTGGAGAGTCACTATTTTTAAAACAGCACGATAGATTGAAAGGTGGTGGTCACTTTTGTATTCTAGCAGTATGGAATACAGTAGGATGGCCAATACATTTAAATAGTTGAAGGGGAGTGACTTCATAAAATGATAATTTTGTGCTTACTCACACCAGCTATTAAAAGCAGAAAGGAAATGAGATATATGGTGAAATTAACATAAGGAGCAGGAGACTAGAAAAACAGTGGTGTTTAAGAACACAACAGTAACTGGGTGGAAGTGTGGGAAAACTTTCTGTCTGACTCACAAGATACAGAGCTGTGGTCTCTTTTCAAGTTTTAATATGCATTTAAAAGTAAAATACAAGTAAAATGCAGTGTAAAGAAAACAAATCACTGTATATAAAACAGAAAAAGGCAATAAAGTAATACAAAATACAACAAATAAGAAGCAAACTAACCTTTCCTATACAGCAAACTGTAACAAAGTCTGGGCGAGCCTTTCCAGTAAAGCTCTGAAATGTTTTATTTTACCCCTAAAATAGAAGGTTTCGTTCCTAGCTCCACCTCCTCAGTTCATAGATAATTAACCTTAACTGACCTGTTTTATCATATGTGTGACTCCTTAACTGATCTGTTCTAATTTCTGTCTGACTCACAAGAGACAGAGCTGTGGTCTCTTTTCAATTTTCAATATGCAGTTTAAAGTAGAATACAAGTAAAATGTAGTGTAAAGAAAACAAATCAAAGTATACAAAATAGAAAAAGGCAATAAAGTAATCCAAAATGCAACAAATAAAAAGCAAACTAATCTTTCTTACACAGCAAACTGTAACAGAGTCTGGGTGAGCCTTTCCAGTAAAGCTCTGAAATGTTTTATTTTACCCCTTAAATAGAAGGTTTAGTTCCTAGCTCCACCTCCTCATTTCACAGATGATTAACTGTAATTGACCTGTTCTAACGTATGTGAGACTCCTTAATTGACCTATTCTAATTTCTGTCTGACTCACAAGAGACAGAACTGTGCTCTCTTTTCAAACTGTAATATGCAGTTAAAAACAGAATATAAGTAAAACACAGTGTAAAGAAAACAAATCAGAGTATACAAAATAGAAAAAGGCAGTAAAGTAATACAAAAAACAACAAATAAAAAACAAACTAACCTTTTCCTCTCAGCAAACTGTAGCAGAGTCAAGGTGAGCCTTTCCTCTAAAGCTCTGAAATGTTTTATTGTACCCCTTTAAAAGAAGGTTTAGTTCCTAGTTCCAACCCCTCACTTCACAGATGATTAACCTTAACTGACCTGCTCTGACTTATGTGTGACTCCTTAATTGACCTGTTCTAATTTCTATCTGACTCACCAGAGACAGAGCTGTGGTCTCTTTTCAAGTTGTAATATACACTTAAAAGCAGAATACAAGTAAAACACAGTGTAAAGAAAAAACAAATCACAGAATACAAAATAAAAAAGGCAATAAAGTAATACAAAATACAGCAAATAAAAAGGAAATTAACCTTTCCCTCACAGCAAATTTTAGCAGAGTCTGGACAAGCATTTTCATATTAAACAGTTATTATCAGGGCCACTATAGCCTCTGAACAGGCTTTGTGCCACGTGAATGGAAGACTGAAAAGGTCATCTCTCTGCATAAGGGGGGGTGGGGCATAAATGGATCCCAGGAACTACAGACTCATTATTTTGACTAGATTCATATGCAAAGCCATGGAAAGAATTATTATGGAAATGATTAACAATGACACAGGAAAACTTCAGATGCTGGTCCCAACCTAGTTTGGTTTCATCAAATGAGGTCTTGCCTCCTAAACCTGGAGGACTTCTTTAAGAAGGTCACCAGGGCAATGGATGAGGGAAGAATGGTGCATATTGTTGACTTTGACTGGCTAAGGCATTTGATACAAGACCCCACTTAGGCATTGTAAATAAACTCACGGAATTAGGCATAAATCCATATGTAACACACTGGATTGCCAGATGGCTCACTGATAAGGCCCAGGAAGTTAGGACTGGAGAGAGTACCTCCACAAAGAGGCCAGTCACCAGTGGAATCTATCAGGGCTCTGAGCTGGGTCTGCTCCTTTTTGGCATATATTCCTCGGAAGTCAAAAAAACAATGTCAAGGGCCACTGAATGACTAAGTTCACAGATGATTGCAAACTAGCAACAGTCATAGAATTCCTTCAAGATACTAACATTTTACAGAAAGGATTAATATAAACAAATGACTGGTGCCAATGTCACAGCTTAAAACTGAATACTAAGGAATTCATAATAGTACATTTTGGGAAGTCAACCACCCTGGGAAATTGCTTCATTAATAAAGCACTCTAAGAATAGACACAGTATTTTGGAACTTGTGGATATATATAGATAATGACATCATTTTTGACCAATATGTGTCTAAGATGGTAATACAATTATTCTATGTTGCTCAACTTATAAATAAAGGCATGGACTCAATCCCCAGGGAAGTCATCATGCCACTGTATTCAGCCCTCATCAGATCCATCTTTGAGTACAATTCCCCCTTTGTTATGTACTGACCAGGCTCATGCAACAACTGGAATGTCCATAGAGATCCTCACAAAAGAATACAGGGCATAAGCACAGCACCTCAAAACACTATATCTATACTCTATTTCCTACAGACTGCTGACAGGCAACCTATGCCTGACATACAAGGAATCCTTAGATCCCACGCTGAACAGCATCAGATCTCCTAGATCTAAGGACCTAAGCTTTGTTTACAACATAAATAAGACATATTGGAAGGATGGGTACGTATCTCAGAGAATTCCTATTCTCTGGAATAGGTTTCTCATCTATGTGATGCAGAAACCTTCCCTAACCCTATTCTAGTGCAACATAGATACAGTGGATGGGAAATTGTAAATTCAACCATGGTCTAACACCTATGTCTCTAATGGACAGAGACACCCATTAACCAATGCCCTAGCTAACCTGCACCCCTTATTATAACATTAAAGGTACAAGAACTCATGGATTGTATTTGGGTTACATAGTTAGGCTTATAAAGGCCCCACTGGTAATTAGCCTAGTCTATACCTATGAACTTATGTAACTGTTATTCTGACTTTGCAGTACTAATGTGTATTTGTTGTAGCAAGCTGGAAAACTGTACTGTGATTAATGCTTGCATGCATCAAAGTTGAAATACATTACTGAGAAAAACAAAGAAAAGATAACTGGTTTCAATAACTGGTTAAATAGGTGGCACCATTCCAGAGGAATTCAATATGTGCCACAATGGAACAAGATGCACCACAGTCCAGCTTGCTTTACTAATATGCCATGCACATCTCATTTCAAGGATACCAAATTCTGGCTAGCACCTTTGCCAAAAATATTTCAAATACCTTTTGTCTTTCTTTAATTGCATCCTTCATCTCTTTTTCCCATATTTTTAGATAGAAATACTTATTTTCTTGCACCAACTTTTCCTATCTCTTTTAACTTATTTAAACTTCCATGTCTTTATCTTTTTGCACACTCTTTACTATACATATTTTCCCATCCCCTTTACGTACTTTAAGCAATAATATTCCTATCATTGCACTTCTTTTTATATGCGATTTTAACACCTGCAACAGATGCATTACAGCAAGTAAAAACATGATTGTTTTAATTTGTCCCACCATTCTCTTTCATCTTATATACTATTTGTCTTTTTGCTGTGTTTAATCCTGAACCCCATAAGAAACTATAAAAACAATTCTAATAGTTCTTTTTCCATAAAACTAAGAAACATATACAGTATAAACCACCTGCATATATTAATTTCCCCAAAAATACGTATTTAAGAAATATTTTTTCTTAAAGACAATCAAGATCCTTCTAGCACTCAGGAAAGCTTATTTTTCAGCAGGCATCCCCATTGTTTACCACTGCCTGATATTTTCCAAATTTCACAGCTAGTACACTAATTTCATTTCCTCTAAAATCAATTCCCCAATCTACACCAATTCTCCAAATCATTTTCACATTTTTAATTTAAATGCAAACATATTCTAGTCAGTAATACTTCTGTTTTAACAATCACTTCTTCCACCTATACATCTTTTTGTTATTAATACTTTGTCACTAATGTTATATTTTAGAGATGACTATCCTATTCCATTATTATCCTTCCATCTTGCTTCTTCTAGACAATTCTCATGGGTTATTATGACTGTATTTATTGCCATCACAAACAGCCACCTATTCATTGAACATCCTTGCTTCACCCTTCCCCCTTTTATCATATTTTTATTTTTAACCATCCATTCACCATCACAGATACACAAGGTACATCATAAATTAACTTAACTATTAACATATTTTCCCTATACCATATTCTTCCAAACTATTCTACATTTCCTTACTACTTATACTATCAAAAGCTTTTGCCACATTGCAGGGTACCATTTTTCAATCAGCTTTCCTATTTCCTGTATTTATTCTACTAATTCTTTTAACATCACACACATTTCATTTATTTATTTCCCTTACTTAATATACATCCCTGGTTATTACAGCATCCAAAGTCCTCATCATTCTTTTTCCTGAATAATTTTCATGTAAATGCTTTAATCTGTACTCACCAGAATTACTGGCCTCCTTTTTCCTTTCTCCCTTTTTTCCATATGAACATTATTATACCTTCAAAAATTTCTTCATCTTTTATTCTTTATTTCATCCATTAATTTATTACTTCCAAAAATCCCCCTTTTCTGACTCTGTCATTTCCTTATAAACTATTTGGACCAGGTGCAGATTCTTCCTTCCCTTCATTTATCAATTGAACTAACTCCCTTCTTATAATTTTGTTTGCTATTTCTGTAACTACTGCTTTTGTTATTTCTTGTATTCATGTATTACAGGCAGGTAAGATACCGGTCTTGACTAGTATCTTGCCTTCATCAAGACCAGTGCCTAGTTACCAATATAAGATAATTGTTTTGAACAATTTGCAAAGTAGTTGTGAATCAAGTATGAGATGGAAGATAAGAGTTTCTGTTTCACTGGGGATGGCTTATAACTGTCATGCCTGGGTTTCTGCATAGTGAATCAACCAATTGCTGCCTCCATAGTGTTTTTTCTTTAGGTAAAGTCTTCCTAATGAACATTCCTACATGGAAAATATGAACTCAAATTCAGACACCATCATGGTGGCACTATTCATTGTTAAAAGTATAAATTGAAAGATGGCTGAACTTGAGGCAGTCCTGCTATGAACACATTCATATCTGTGTAGTTACTGAAATGTGGTTTCAGTGTAGTGATAGCAGTATCTCTATAGCAGGGTTTAATGCTATCATGCCTCCAAGACTATGAGGAACTGAGGAGGAGTATCTGTATTTGTGAGAAATCACATCAGTCAATGTTAAATTATCCACTACCCTAATTTGGAACTCCTAGTGATTCCAATTACTGTTAACAAATATAGATATTACTTCATTGTTAGGTACAAATATACATTCATTTCTTCCAAAGTTCCTGGAAATTAACTTAACACCATTGAGCGGACAAATGACAAACCAATTACCTTCTTGCTAAGGGACATCAATTAGTAAGGTGTTAAGGGGCATCAGTTACTAAAGCATTAATTAGCACACACAGACCAATAAAATATATGTGGTCAATATTTCATAGTATTTGTTAGTACCATTGCACTGAAACAATTTCTTAAACTATCACTGTGGGTTCTAATATCCTTGACTCAGAATTAATCCTCTCAGCCCCTGCCTGTACCAATCCTGTATTGTCTCACTCCTGATTAAATTTGACAACAAATCAGTCATCTTGTCTTTCTGGCCTAGTTGTACCTCCTCACCACCAAATAAAATGGTCATTAGGGACTTCACCAAGGCACACCTACTTCAGTTTGTAGAAGATCTATGCAAAACTCCCAACAATCTTCTGAAAATGTACCCAGGAAAGAGGGCCCCTGCATTCACCTCTGACTTTTACAAACAGCTAAAGAGCAGTATAATACCAGTAATCTCCTGAAAGTGGACCCAGCTGAGAGGATTGCTTCATTTGCCTTTGATATTTGCCAGCAGCTACAGAGGTGGAGAGAAAAGTAAGTACCCATCCACCCTAAATGTAATGGAAAATTAAGAGAATAAACCCCTCTAACTGAACTTCTGTATTTAGTAGTAAAAGAAAGAAAATAATGAAACATTGTAAGAAATCCCCAGTCCCCACTACCCACATGCCAGCAAGAAACTTAAGTGTATTATTAGAAAATGTAAAACAGAGTATGAGCTTAAAGCCATTACAGGTACCAAAGAAAACTATAAATCTCTATTCAGATATGTCTGGATATTAAGGAATAATGCCCAGCAACACTGAGCTCATCTATAATAATATTATGTGTTCCAGTCCCAAGGATATTGTCATTGTGTTTGCAGACACATTTAGTGCTAACATTACCACACCTACCCACATTATTGTCCTTAGTATCACTGAATGTAGTTTCCCCTGCAATCATCATGGAACAATTCTCAGAATCCCTGTCAAATGATAAAAATAATAATTATGTGGGACCAGACAGCTTACCATGATGTATTCTTATCTGTGCTGCGTATGCATTATCCAAGCCTCTGCTTCAGTTGTTCAACCTCATCCTATCAACAGGGTCTGTGCCTGATGCCTGGAGAACAGCCACTGTAAATTCCTTACATAAGGGTGGCCCCTCTACAGATCAGGTCCTTATATGCAAAACCATGGAATGTATCATCACAGAACTCATGTCAGCAAACATAGGCAACTTAACTAAACTAGACTTCAATCAGTTTTGTTTTGTGAAAGGAAAGGCAGTTCCCATCTCCTGAAGCTAGAATACTTATTTGAAAAGGTTATAAAAACAATGGACAGTGATTACTGAGTGTACTCTACTTATGTTGGCCTGGTCAATACTTAAACCACCATTCCACATAATGGTATTATTTAAAAAAAACTTAAACTTAATTTAAACCTCCTTGTTAACACCTGGATTACAAATTGGCTATTCAACAGATCCCAGATTGTGAAAGTCACTGACACCTTCTCTGGATGTGAAATTGTGATTAGTGGAGTATGATACTGACCAATGTTGGGCCCTCTCATATTTGACATTTCATTTGCAGACACGAAATCCAACATTCCAGAAGTGTTATTAACCAAGTTTTCTGATGATTGCAAGCTGATTACTTTTCTCTGCTTAACTACTGATTCTAAACTGCTCCAGCAAAGGCTGGAATATGCACAGACCTGGTGTACTAAAAATGGCCTCAAAGTAAATGCAAAAAAGTGAAGAGTAGTACCATTTGAAAAAAAAATGTTGTTCACACCTCATAGGTTATAAATAGTGTTCCTCTTCAGACTGATATTGTCATAAAAGTCACAGGTATTTATGTGGACAACTCTTTCTCTCTCTTTTGACCATCATGTTTCCCCCATAGCCAGGAGGTTTTTCTATCTGGCCAAGTTAATTTCCAATGAATGTCTTCAAGATCCAAAGAAGTCATCATATCACTGTACTCTTCCCTTATCAAAAACAATGCCCCCTTTAGTTGGCATAAATCCAAGAATATCACTTAACTGGAAAGGACCCAATGACAAGTAATCAATAAAGTTAAAGGCCTTGACTCCTTCCATTTTACTGACAAATTAAGATGACTCTCTGTTTATGGTCAGTACGTTACAGGAAGCTCCAAAGTGACCTGTGTATAGCATTTCAAGCCATGAAAGACCAACCATATTTGGTCTCATATTTTTTCAAAAAAAAAAAAAAAAAAAAAAAAAACAGTGGCCCAACAAAAGCACCTGCATTAGGTGCCTAAAACTAAACCAACAAATAAATATGAGTTTCTGGACTACAGATCAAACAAAGCACAACTTTGACGATCTTTAAGGCTAGTCTTGATGACTGTATGAGGGCACACAAATTTACACCAGGGTTATCATGGACAACCCTGATCAATTTATAAGGTTAGCACTATTAAGTGTATGAAAATTTTAAATGGTTCTGCTGAAAGGGTATACATGGGTAGGCAGCTTATGGTCCTCTTCACTTGCTTAATATTATTCCTGTGAGTGATCTTAAGTGTAATGTATAACACAGAAGAAATGATAGGAGAGAACAAAAAGATAAGGTATGCAGTGATGATGCAAGGATAAGGGAAGCAACATATGAAATCAGGTACATGGGCACATAAACTGCTCTTTTTGCTTTGCATTAAAGAGATTCCTTTTTGACTAGAAATATTTGAGGAAATATTTTTTTCAATTGTCTACCAATATGCATTTTTTCTTCTTCTGTGGGAAGGGCTGCTACAGAATGCATTAAGATAGGGACCAGGAACTTTAAACTAAATCTAAAATTAAACAGAGTTGGGGAAAAAAGCCTCACAACATCTTTAGAATTATTGCAAATCTGAAGTTTTGTTTATACTATCATGCATGTCAGGAGTTGTGATAGATCTGAAAGAGAAAATAACATTTAAATTAAAGCATACACATTAAAATGGGCAGGAGAGTAAGTGGGATTATAAGGAACTGATGGAGGGCCACCCACTTATTCATTCCCAGTTTTTTAAAAGTCATTTCCCTTACTGGGAATTACAACTGCAACACCACAGGGGTGGCTTATATTGCCCTTTGTTCTTCTTGCCTTGCATTTTATATTGGTAAAACTGAGGGTCCACTTCAAAACAGGATTTACTAGCACCTACACATGATTTCTAAAGCCCACACCACTTACACTTTGTACAGGCGCTCAATAGTATTCAATGATTTTCAAATATTTGCCTTTTCTGAGTAGTTACAAAATCTGTCAGGGGAGGTGATTAGCATCTTATTCTTGAGCAGAGAGTCTATTGTTTACACTGTCTGGTTACTAGTTTTTTTACATGATGAAATGAGCAGACAGAAAGTGGGATTATGAGGAACTGATGTAGGTCCTAAATAAAGCACTGGAAAGTTGATCAATGATATGTTGGTTGGTTGGTTATTTCATGCACATGAGAGTGGCGTGTAAAAGTCCATCATTAAGCAATGGTATGCAGCAATACACAGGGCAGAAGATATTTCTCACTTTCTTCATTCTGCAGTATAGCAGAAAGAACAGTACATGAAGGATTTGAGCAGGTCACAAGCTAGATATGTAAAGTTCTGACAGTTTTCATAGGTGGTGTAAAGGCATGTTAAAGTAGTTTCTTAACAGAACCTATCATTATAGAAGGAGTAGAATGGGGGATTTTCAACTGAGGAACAAGTTTGTGACAGGAAGTATAGATATATTTCATAGGAGGAAATGGAGATAAAGATTCAAGTAACAAATAAGAACTGTTCATTGAGAGAAAGCTAACATGTTTTAATTGCAGTACAGGTTGTAACATAAATAGACATCTGGAGGCCACTTGGTTTTCTTATTACAAATTATGAGATTTTGTTAAAGATCATACAACTCTGCAGAATGGGATCAGAAGTGATAGCATTTTTTTTATTTTATTTATTGTGGTTGACTGGATTCGTTCCACTATGCTTTATGCTACTAGGGGAAATTTGGCCAGGGCTTCAGGGAACTTCCCCTACTCATCACTGTTGTGAGTGGGACCCATTTTGGAGGAGCATTCCTGTTTCTGTTACAGGTACAGAGGTGGCCCATAGAAATAGAGGCTGATGGAGTGGTGAACGAAATGGAGGAGAAAACATATGTTGAGATAGCAGAATGTGTGCAGGATTCTGTGGAAGTGTTTCAAAGCAATCTCTTTGTTGGATGTATAATTACAACCCTCAATTTGGTAGGGTTGTGAGATGATTTACTTAAAGAAATGGTGAGCCAGAAAATGAGGGAGATGTTTTCTGGGGGAAAATACAAAAGGAGGATGCAGAGATAATCCTGAAGAATAGTGATGAGATGGAAAGGAAAATATATGAGATAAAGTAAGAGAAGCAAAAGTGTATTAGCAGAAAAGAAATCAGAAGAAAATGAAAAAATGGAAGTAAGTGGTAAGGAATCTAAGTAAAGAAGACAAAGAAATGGACAAGTATGAAGGGTGGAACAATTTAATAGCTCATTTGGATTTAAAATCACATGAAGTAAGAACATTTATTCTTATCAACAAAGATACATTTTGTGGCATTATATTTGAGACTGATTTTTCAATAGAAAACTTTCTTGGAGAATATAAAATAGAAAAAGACTGTAACTCATGGAATCTTTATATAATAAAAGCATTTAACAGAGAAACAAAAAGGAAGATTCATGTACAATTTGGAACAGAGGTAATAGAGACTTTGAAAGGACATTTGAAAATGTTATGTAAAGAAGTACTGGACATTTCAAAAGTTTATTTATTTTATATTTGTTGACTGGGAAAGTTCGACTAGGCTCCACAGAGCCAGTTTTCTGTGGAGGTCTGGGGAGAAATGCTCCGGATGCATGTCTTTAGAAAGTGGGAGGAAACCCACACAAGTGCAGGGAGAACATGCAAACTCCACACAGAAGGCACCCCAGCTGAGAATCGAACTGGAGAGCCTCTTGCTATGAGGTGACAATGTTAACTGCTGCACTACCCATTTATGGGAATTTATGACTGAAGGTGTTTATGGATTAGTGGCTGAAATTGAAATAATGTGTTAAAAATGGAAAGAGAAAAAAGATACACATGCCAAGCATGATAAATGTGAAGGAAGAGCCCAAAACATATTTTTTTCTTTTTTGTGGAAAAGAAGGACATTTGCTAAGTAATTGTGATAAAAGAAAATGTATCTAAAAAAGAAAGGAAATGGAATAAATAGAATATATATGCCACTAATGTTTGGGGGTTGGTATAACAGTTAAGCTGTTTGACTCACAGACACAAGGTACATTGGCTGATTCTCAACTTTGGGAGGGAAATTGGATAGGCTTAAAATGGCCTTTTAAGAAAGCTAGCCTAGTAATTAGCTATGGACGTATGAAGCCATGAATCTAAGGAAAGGGAAGATGAAAATGCTGAGAGAAAAATAGGAGATTGCTTTCTCTAAATGCAAATAGTATTAAGAATATAATAACAAGACTAGGGATTTTGGAGTGGTGTAATACATGTGATGTAGATGTAATTATATTAGAAGACACAATATTTTTGACAAATGAAGAAATATTACAAACAGAGAATCTATGGAGCGGAAAAATAATCTGGAATTTGGGAAATGATAAGATGCACCTGTAGCAAACATGGGAAGATTAACCATTGTAGATTTAAAATAGAAAGAAGAAGTGTATAGAATTGTAACATAATGTGCTTATGCTAACTACAAAGAAAGGGAAAGCTTATTTCATTAGATCCTAGACTATGTAGTGATAAATATGAATATTATAATAACAGAAGACTTTAATTGTGATTTAAGAGGCAAGTGTAAAAAGAAAGACATTATATAAAAATGTTAGAAGTTATAAGATGTGGTAATATAAAACCGTGGGGCAAAAAATAATGGACTTACAATAGGATTATGTATATGACTAAAATATATTATGTTATATTATTAGAATGTTTAGTTATAGGAGAAGGGAAAGTAGTTGAAACAGGATTTTCTAATCATCTTGGAATATGATTAGAGATAAAGGAAAACAAGGAATATATAAAATAGGGAAAGGAATGGAAAGGATAAATGAGAAAGCATGGAATGAAGAAGGAAAGAGATTAGTAATACAGTTATGGAAAGTTTATATTACTATGACAACATTTTATAAAAATTGATCAGAATGGTGGGTGATGTTTAAGGAAAAATATAAAAAAAATGTTTTTTTTTACAGTGGCAATATGATGTGAGAAAAGTAGAGAAAGAAAAATCTAAAATAACATATAATGATACGTTGGAAGATTTAGAACATAAGAATAGAAAATGTTTTGACAAAGAAAAGAAATATATGAAAAAAAATCAAGTAAAATATAAGAACTGTTATATAAGCGAAGCTATTTTTACAAGGGAAAAAGAGAAGAGGCAGTGAGTTACTTAGGCAGATTAGTAAATGAATATGGTAGTGTAATGAGAGATATAAAATGTAACAAGAGAAATAGAAAGACCTCAGAAAAAGATTATGAATAATGTAGTACAATATGTACAAGAAATGTTTAAAGAACAAAGAAGCTAGGGAAGAAAACATGGAAAGTAAAACAGTTAACAGAAAACAAGAATAAATAGTTGGAAAAAGAGATTTATTTAAATTAGCTAATTAAAATATTAGGGCATGTAATTATAAATTCACCTGCAGGACCAGTTGTAATAGGGTATGCAATGTATAAAAATTTAAGGGATTGGTAAATTTTTTAAAATATTTTGAATGAACAGTCAAATGAGGATATATAAAGAATACTTAAATTCATATGGAAAAAGGAAGGTAGAAGACAATTAAAGAATGGGGACTGAAAGCACTGAATAATAATGAGTATAAGATCAATATGAAAATAATATAAAAGACATTTGAACCTAAAATGGCAAATATTATGATAGTATATGTGTGTGCGTGTGTGTGTGTGTGTGTGTGTGTGTGTGTGTGTGTGTGTGTGTGTGTGTGTGTGTGTGTGTGTATATATGTGTGTGTGTGTATATATATATATATATATATATATATATATATATATATTATTAATATATGAAGTGGAGGGTTTGGCAAGAATTATTAATGATACAGAAATTGTGAGTGATATTATGAATAGAAAAAAAGAAGTAAAATTTTTGATAGAAAACCTTAGTAAGGCATTTGACACAATTAGACATGAAATCTTATGGGTAAAAATGAAATAATATCATATAGGTGAGAAAGTTCGATAATGATGTATGTCAGCATATAACAATAATAAAGTAAAAATACTTTTAAATGTCTGGTGAAGACAGAGATGTCCAAAGAGTTGTATACTCTTTGCATTAGTTGTGAACAAGATAGTATATGAAATAAAGTACAAAATGAAGGAGGTAGAGTATATAACACCTGAAGGGTTAAGAATTCCAGTTCTGTTAATGTATACAGATGACATTGTAATATTTGCAAAAACAAATTTTGGATAAAATAAGTAATAATTTGCACAAATGAGTGCCTAGATGTGATAGGAATGGCTTTAAATAAAGAGAAAAGTAATGGTTTAGGTGATGTAGTAAAGATAGGGGTATACATTTTACAATTAATGAATAAAATTTGTGTGTTATGTATAACATTTTGGAATAAAGATGTAAGTAGAATTCAATGGGAAAAACAATAGAAGAAAGAAAACAAGCCTGTATTTTCTGGATCATAGGATCATAGGAGGTTACTAGGCTAATGACCCTGGGGCTCTTACAAGCCTAGCCAAGAGGTTATTCCCCAAAAAAGAATCTCAGTCAGCACCTGTCACCCCTGTCAATGAGGGACACAGATGGAACCACTGGGACATATTTGTGGTTTCCCATCTACTCATCAAGGTTTCGCTAGAAGAGGGTCAGTGACGTACTCTGTTTGACGATGCTTGGGAAGTCTGTTCCGGAGATGGGGGCAGCATCTGGGAGATAAACCTGTCTCTCCAGCAGGTTTTGTTAGTGTTGCATATTAAATTTAGGCATTTTGAGTGATTAATGCACCAGGAGTTAGACTTACAGATATGGAGCTTCTCTAGTAGGGCTGTGTCCGAGATTGACTTGTAGGTGAGACACAAATCACCTCTGAGCAATTTGTATGATACCGAGTAGAGTGATATTGATTTGAGCTTGTTCACATAGGACAGATGTTGTAGGCCATAGATTCTCTTTGTGAGGTATTTCTGTGGCCTTTCCAGCTGGTGCAGGTGTTTGAAGAGGTTCATAACAAGTGTGGTGTTGTACACAATTATTGGCCTAATGAGGGAGGAGTGCAAAGAGGTAATAGCCTCCTTTTTCAGGATGCAATCCCTTTACTTATGAGATAAACCAAATGAAAGGCTTTTCTGACCACTGCCACTACATGATGGCCAAATGTGAGATTGTTGTCAACCTGTGTATCCAGGTATCTCAGCAAACGTTGTGTGCATGAAGAGTTGCCATTAATGTGATAATCAGAAGGGGCCGTGTTTTTAATGAATGTTATGATAATACTTTTTTTGCATTTAACTTAAGGCCATGACATTGGCACTGGTCATTTGTTGCTGAATGACCCTCTTGTAGTATGTTAACATCTGTTGGAGAGTCAATGACAGTGCCCAACTTACAGACGTCCACAAACATGGTCAGCCACAGGCCTTTTTTCTTTGCCTGGACCTCTGAGAAGTAGATGGCAAACAGTTTTATGCCAAGTTGTGTTAGCTTTTCAATGATGCCCGAGTGGGGATTGTGTCAAAGCTTTGGCAAAGTCAAGGTAAGCTGTGTGTACTAACTTTCCCTCATTCAGGTCCTTGGTGACAGTTTCAAAAGAGTCAACCAGGTTCAACAGGCAAGATCTGTCCTTGATGAATCTGAAGTGAGTAGCATCAAGAGCTTGGAGATTGCCTATGTCTTTGTTTATGAGGTCCATAATAAACCACTCCATGGCTTTACAGATCAATCTCCTCAAGCTAATGGGTCGATAGTATCATGGGTCAGTAGTGGCACCACCTTTGTACAAGGGGTGACAATGGCTGTTCTTCCCTGTGCTGGAATGAAGCCTGTACTTAGGCTTTGGTTGAACAGGGTGCTCAATGGTGAAGCTAGTTCTTCCTGGAGATGGTGCAGAATACAGTCTGGGATACTATCAGGTCCCACGGAAGATGTAGTTCTTTGCCTTGGATAGGGCCTTTAGCACTTGTTTATGGAGATGTGAGATGTGGGACATGTATCAGGAATGTCAAATGGGCCTTTGAGGGGGCAGGGGGTGAAGTTTGCACTGAACCTATCTGCTTGCAGCTTGGCTAAGTCAACAGGATCTGTGGTATCACTGAGTAATAATTTGGAACAAACCTAGGTTTTGCCATGGAGGTTCCTGACATAACTGAAGAAGGTTTTGTGGTTGCCCTTTGTTTCAGAGGCTACTTTTGGTTCATAACTGGCTTTGGAGATTTACACTAGTGATCTAATTTGCTTGTTGAGGCTAAGGAGGCAGTTTTTCCAATTGTGAATTTTTATAAAATATCACTCAGAAAAAAGGCTTATTTGATAAATTCAGTACTGATGGGAAAATAGCATATTTAGCAAGTGTATTTATGTTGCCAACATTATTTGAAAAGGAATTTTTGCAGAAATGTTTTCTTTTATATGGGGTTCTAGATTAAACCCATAAAAAGAAGACTTTTATATATAAATAAAGAAGGAAGAGGTTTGGGGTTAATTAACCCAGTGGTATATGCTGCTTCAATAAATTTGTACAAAGTGTTAAAGTGGATAAATGAAAAAGGTGAGAGATTAGTAGTAAAATTGTATAACTATAAGTATTTTAAATTTTGAGGTATGGTAAAAAGGAATAAAACAGAAAAAGAGAGTATCAATGAAGAAATAACGTTACCAAGAAAATAAATTGATGAAAATGAAAATTGATGCTATAGAAAAAAAGAGGGAAAATGTGGTATAAAAATATAATGATAAAACAATAATATGTAAAACCATGGGAAAATCTAACAGATGAAAAAAATTAAAGCTATAAAAATGAGAAGCAAATGGTATAATCAGAAAATTGTATGTCAAGATTTTTGTAAAGAGTGGAAATAGATAAATTGCCGGTAAAAGGAAATATGCCATATAAAAAGAAAAAGTTATACAATATATTTACATTCTCAAGAAGAAGAAACTATGGATCATGTGTTTTTGAAATGTAAAAGAGTAAAAACATTATAGGGAAAGTATGTAAAGAAGATTTTTTGACAATATAAAAGAGCTGGATAAAACAAACATGGATATGATTAAATATGGATAAGTTATTTTATGTTATATGGGTTATATGGAATGAAAGAATAAATTAAATTATGTTAAATAGTAAATGGATTTTAGCAACAATATTAAGTAAAATCAGATGGTGGTTGTGGAAAAAGGAGCAGGGCCTAATAGGGATGAAAAATCATAAATGACATTATACATATGTGTAAACAGATTTGTAGATGTATATATATGTATATTTTCAAATATTTGCAAATACGTAAATATTTTGTAAATAAAAGTTCTTTTTGGATATAAATAAAGGACCCATACTCTTTTTGATAGATACCACAAAATCTTTTAAATCCGCCTAACTACCATGAACTCAAGTAGATGGAATCTTGGTTTATTGTCTCATTCTCATGATGACACACTCAGGAATGCAGCATCCCCCCCCCCCCATATACTACTCTGCAGAATTAGTAATCAATCTATCTGGTGTGGGAATAGGACCCATAGCCTTTGGCACCAAAGGTGAGTGTGCTACCTTTTGCACCCCTCAGTAAATAATTAGGGAGAGAAACATGAGGGCTGAGCAGTGACTAGAAAGAAGGGTTGTAGACTAATTAGAAGGAAAGTAGAGTGAAAGCTGATCATCTTCCCATTGAAATGTTGGCACTTGTAAGGCAGAGTGTTGACATGCTGAAAAAAAGACTGAAAATGTAGGGGAAGACTGAATATCAGACACCACTCTTCTAATTTAAATTTCTTTTTTACAAGTCTCACATACCCCCTAAACTTGTATAACCAAACTCTGAAATCACCATGCCTTGGAGAAAAGGGAATATTTTGAAAAATGGCCATCTTGGAATTAGTCTATGTAAGTCCATTTTCATCTTCGGTCTCAGCATTATGGGAATCACTAAAGCAGGTCCCAACATTTCAAATGGTTACCTAGCTGATCACCTGATTTTCTGAATGTTCTTGTAAAGGACATTAATAAAGGTAATTTCTTTATTAAGCAAGAAAAACAGATTCACAATACAATGATTTAAAAAGACATCAAAAACAAAAAATATAAGTTAAAATACCAATGCTAACTTCTGTACTTTCAGGATTCAATCTGCATAATACAGCCACAAATACAGTTACTAAAATTCGAACAAAGTCCACAAGAACTAGAGTTGTATCTATAGACAATTGTACAAAGAGTATAAAATGACCTCCAATAACCATCAAAAGTCATGTTAACCTGGCTATTTTACACTGATAGTTTTGTGACATTGGATGGGGTCATTTAATTAGGGATTTCCGTTATTAGACATTAGACAGGCTAAAAGGTAAAAGAAATTGTGTTTCATTTATACATAAAAGATAGTTAAGCAGAAAGGAAAATAACCTTGCTGGCCAAGCATGGAAGACTGTTTATTAAAGAGGAAAATATAAGCAAAAAGTGTGCAGACAGAATGTTCTTTTCTCAAGGAAAAGATCAGCTACATAATGTTCCTTAATGAAGCACATACAAAGCCTGAGACTAAGGTTAAAAAAGTAAATAAGGAAATTTATGAGACGAAAGCAATATAATATGGTGTGTTTAGGATAGCAGGGCAGTTAAGGTTACTAAGTTCATTTGCCCTGTTACTTCAGAGAAGATGTGTAACACTTGAGCATGAGTACAGAAAACAGGTCATCTAGAGACTCTGTCAGTTTATGTTGTTCAGGACAATCAGAATATGATGTACAGCAACTTGAATTGTTTATCAGTACTGTTAATGGAGACAGTATTCGGATATTGTGAACATCTAATAAAACAATATTAAATAAACTACAGTGTTTGGAGAATTCATTCTTAAAAGTGCACAAGACTTGGTCAATAAGGGAGAGACTGACCATATTCAGCATGAGCTTGGATAATTAAGACTTTCATTTCTCAGTCTCATTACATAAGGTGTTTCCAGCTAATTATGTTACAGTACAGCATTATCAAATTTTACAATGGCGCCTAACATGACCTGCTATCTGGGGAGAGATATATACTTCTCATAACCCAGCAAGCAGCTGTAACCCTTTCACATCCAATTTCTAGCACTGCATATGTTCTAAAGTTCACAGTAACTGTTTATACAGCAGAAGTACTACAAAAGCACTCCGGAGAGCACACCACCCTTTCAGTGAGGGTATCATTCATTTCTAGACATGGCTACACTATGTGTGTTCTACAGAAATCTACAGAATAGCAGTGTTTAGTTCAACTTCATATGTTCTACAGACTATAAAATAACAGTTTTCATTAAAGTGCAGCACTCCGTGTTTCATTCAACTATGTGTTCTAAAATACTTTAACAAAAACAGCTGCAGTAAGTAATGTTTTCAAGTCTGATTTTACTGCAATAACTTCAAAGTTTCATTAACAGTTTAAAGTGACAGCAGTTGTTTCATAACAGACTTTTCAGCAGCATACCAGTGTTTTTTCCATAAATAGAACTATAAACTCTATACAGAATAAGCTGAAAATTATGATATGAGAATTTCTCATTAAAACAGCATTACTTCATGCAAAAAATGAACAATGAAATTGCACAGCACCAGTGTTTACTTCAGAAAAGCCTCACACAGCTTCAGCAGACCAGTATTAAATCAAAGCAGTGTTTCTTCAGAACATAAAAAACATAATCTCCACAGACTTTCATGTTTCCAGAGTAACATCATGAAGCAGAAAATAAAAAAAAGGGTTAACAAGCTACAGAAGACAGCTCACATTTCTTCTAAGAACATAAAGTTATGTAAGAGTTTATATGCACCTTTTAGTTAACAGTTCAAAAGTTTAAATTAATTAATTAGAATTATTTGCATGTAAACATGTCAAGTAATACTACTACAGTTAAAATGTCAGTAAATCTTTGGTTTAATTTTAAAAATGTTCTCTTAAAGTTAAAGGTTATTAGTTCAAAAATGTTAAATATGTCTAAACATAAAAGGTTTAAACCACAAAAGTAATCTAATGACTCAGAAGTCAGTAAGGTCTCCAGTTTAAACATACATGCTTCAGCACATAAAATTCAACATAGCAATTCCAGTTGTAGTATAGTTTCACGTACAAATGATCAGAATATAATACATACCATTCAGAATACAGAAGTATGTTACAGTATTACAAATGTCAACGCAGTCTACATACATAACATGCAAGCAATGTCTCAAGTTCACATTACTTCATCTAGTTTCTTATTTTCGAAATCCAGTACAATGTTTGCACTGGACAGAGATAAGAGGAATCAAAGTGCAGATTTTGTAACTGAAGAACAGACTTCAGTGCTAAGTAAAAGTATGCATTCCATAGCTATCTGTAAAGATCAGAGCATTAATCTATCATTGTTTAAGGTTATTTCATTGTTTATAGACAAATCAATTTCAGTTGCACATAGAAAAGATACAAGTGTGGTCTTGTCAGAATTTAAAAGGTCAAAGATTACGGCAGCTAACAGTTCAAAGTGTAACAGCTCTGTATATACTGGTTTAGACTTCAGTAAAGAGATATGTGCAAATATACAGATTTTAAAGAATTGGTATGACAGAAACATACAGATTTATGGGTTAAAGCTAAAATAAATTCCAGTTGAGCTGACAAAGCTGAAGTGCTCAGAAAGACATATTGGGTGTGCTCAGTTAAGAAAAAAGGATAAGCGTATGCCTCCATGTTTTGTAAGGTTTATCAGAACTAACAGTCAAATTAATTAGCAGAATAAAGGGTTTTCCGTTATAGTTTCACAAATACATTTTTTGTATTATTGTTTTGTTTAGGAGTCATTAGTTAAGTGCATAAACAATATTGTAATATAGACAGGGACATAATAATGTTTGCTAGTTTACAGAATGTAAAATTTAAAATCAATGCTACATTGTAAAAGTGGCAGCACAGTTAAAAATTCAGATCCTATATATACAAGAGTACATTATGGAATCAGTTTAAGACTGTATATGTTTCGTACGGAGATGGCAGTTTATCAAGTACCTTAGCTCAGATTACAGCTAGCCAAGCAAGCTGAATTAAAGACAGTACTGTCCATTTAATGCATTACAGTTTTACTATTTATAACACATTCTTGCAGCATTCAATACTAATGGAGAATTAAATGATGTCAACTAAAGAAACAGTTATGGTGAGATAGTGGTTGGAGCTTCACTCACTGAACAGTATGTTAAAATCTAAGGGTCACTAGACAAAATGTAAAAAGTTCAGCAGTTAAAACTGATTGTATATTGGTGAAGAAATGCACAGTGTTACATTATTACTTTGATAAAATAAGTTCAGAAATGTGTTACAACTATCAAGTTAAATGCAATTGCTACAGCCAAGACCTTAGGAAAAGCTGTTCATTTAGTGGCAAGATAGAAACAGATTTTGCAAGCATCAGATGCCAGTAATAAATTTTTTCTTGTAAATACTGATATTGCAGCAGTAAAACAGAGTCGACCAATCCCAGCAGTTATTTTTTTTGTATGATTTTACATTCTGCAAAAAAAAAAAAGTGTCCTAAATACTAGACATGAAAACACAAGCGTGTAAAAGCTGTTATTAATGACTTAGTTCCAGTTGTTTCCAATAAAGCTAAACAGGTTACTGATTTAAATATTGTTAGCTTTTCAAATACAAGGCAGCCCACTATGGTTAATGACTAGGCAAATGATATAAGTAATGTACAAAGTTTGAGCCCAAAGGATAATCAAAAGTATGCTTGTAGCTCTGGTTAATGTTGCCAGTGACATACCAGATTTTCAAAATATGTATAAAGGTTATGATAGTTCAGCACCAAATCAGTTGGTGTATTTGACTTTATTCCAGGTTAAAAAGGATGGCAGAACATACATTTCATTACTCATGACAGTTTTCAGACTATTAGTGTTTAAAAGGTGAATGGTAATTGCAGTCGGTAGCAAGCCTTTGGAGTTTGGATTTTTAAATAAAGCCAATCAGCCTAGGAAGAGAATAACAGCAGAATTCTTGTTACACCCCCAGTGTAACAGTACCATTTTGGGAAATTACATTATGTCAAAATTAAGAGTTGTGTTAAAATGTAATGTAAAACATCAGTTTGTCTACAGACTTGCAAGAGCTTATTAGCAGCAAATGTTTATTCCATGCAGAAAAATGTAAATAATGTTAGCACAGCAAGAGATGCTGCCAGATTGTTGTTGTTATAGCTGCATTTCATGCAGAAAATGTAAATAAAGTCAGGGCAATAAGCAATGCTATCAGATTCTAATTGTTAAAAATGCAAATGTTATTTTAAGGACCTGATGCTAAATACAAACAAAAAATGAAAAGAAGAGGTTTAAAATGCCTAACTATAAAGAGGACACTTTAAAGCAGGCCTTCCTTTATTTCATCAGCGACTGGAACAATGCAGAGCAAAATTTGGCAACTGTTTATGTGTTTCGGTTATTTCTTCAATATTTGTTTAAAGTTAAAGCAAGTATGTATGTTTTTAGTCTATCTGTGTTCAGATGGATTACAGTTTATTTGTGTTCAGGTAACACTGTCAAAATGTTCTCATGTTTTCAGGTTCATGGCAACAATTGTGCAGCAGTAGTATTTTTCAGTCTATCTGTGTTCAAATGGATTTCATTTTATTTGTGTTCAGGTAACACTGTCAAAATGTTCTCATGTTTTTAGACAATTGTACAATATTATTATTTTTAGTATATCTATGTTCAAATAATATTGGTTCTCAGAATATAACATGTACCTGTTTCAGTTATGCTTTTATTTGCATTTAGTTAATACTGGCAAAAGATATAGTTTAATTTCCAGAATATACACAGCTATTTTTAAATGTACAGTAGATGTTAATGTAAATATCAGTCAAGTTTCAGAATGACATTCATATTCAGTTATGTTCTCAGTATACTACATTTTAGTCAAATCTCAAAATACTTCACATTATTCAGTTATTAGTTAAGGGTAAACTAACAGAATAATTTTTTACAGGCTTATTATTTAAATACAAGGTAGTGA
The DNA here is from genome assembly GCF_019279795.1 of Protopterus annectens. Lineage (NCBI taxonomy): Eukaryota > Metazoa > Chordata > Ceratodontiformes > Protopteridae > Protopterus > Protopterus annectens. The sequence continues at coordinate 1,295,927,313 of NC_056729.1, read as the reverse complement.
TAGTTATTCAATGCACTGAAGGCATAGCAGGCAGGCTTAAATTAGTTTATAGATTACAGTGCACTTTACCTTAGTCAGAAATTAAGGATACTAACAGACAATGTAAAGGTATAGACTTAAATATACAGAAAGTATAGGTTTTAGTAAACTATTATGCCTCATAAATATTCACAAACGTTAATAAGGGTAAGTAACATTATAAAACCAATTTAAATAAAATGTATAGACAAAAGATAACACAGAATGTGGTAATTATGCTTAAAGACCACTTAGAAAGTTATCTTTTTAGTGCAGATTTCAATTAGTCTTCAGAAAATAGCCAACATGCTTGATAGGCTATACAATATGTGGCAGGAAAAGCTGCCAAGGAGGGGATTTCCTCTATATCCAATGCAGTAAAAGAAAATTAAGTTAAAAGGTATAACAAAGGTGAGCCAAGTGGGCTCAACAGTTGAGACAAATCTGGCAAAGATCCAAGACATGCTAGGAAATGCTAATAAAAGGGCACAATGCAAAGTTGCCATTCCAGTCTTGGGAGTAAGGTTGTATGTGTTTAAAACAAAACAAGGGGCAATTTTGCCCTACATGCCGAAATTATTGGCTAAGCAGCTAATAAAGTACAACCATCAGCTACTAGGTTATGTAGGTTTTCAAAAAAATTGGCCTATCATAAAAATCCTCAATTGTAGAGAGTGCCAGTTTCAGAAGCAAAATGGTACAGAATACAAATACATTTTGCAAGACCTCTTCCTCCAGAAAAAGGGTGTTAAAAATCAAATCATAAAGTTAAGAGACTTCAATCCAAACAGGCCATAAATGGTCAAGTGACATCTAGTAGTCAAAATTAAAATTGCAAGTTTACCAAATATTTTTTTTTAGTTTCAGATTATAAGTCAAGTAGCATAAAGCTAAATACAGTAGTTAGCAATATAAATGTAAAGTAACTATAGAAGTAGGTCCCAGTAGACTTTCATCAGGGACCTCAGGGGCAACTGTTATATTAGGGACTTCCGGTTATTAGACATTAGGTAGGCTAAATGGTAAAATAAATTGTGTTTCATTTATGCATAAAATACAGTTAAGCAGAAAGGAAAATATCCTTGCTGACCATGCATGGAAGACTGTTTATTAAAGAAGAAAAGATAAGCATAAAGTGTCCAGACAGAATGTTCTTTTCTCAAGGAAAAGATCAGCTGCAGAATGTTCCTTAATGAAGCACATACAAAGCCTGAGACCAAGGTTAAAAAAAGTAAATAAGGAAATTTATGAGACTAAAGCAATATAATATACCAGGGCAGTTAAGGTTAGTAAGTTCATTCAACCTGTTACTTCACAGAAGATGTCTAACATTTGAGCATGAGTACAGAAAACAGGTCATCTAGAGACTATGTCAGTTTACGTTGTTCAGGACAATCAGAATATGACATTCAGCAACTTGAATTGTTTATCAGTACTGTTAAGGGAGGCAGTATTCGGATATTGTGAACATCTAATAAAACATTATTAAATGAACTACAGTGTTTGGAGAATTCATTCTTAAAAGTGCACAAGACTTGGTCCATAAGAGGTAGAGACTGACACCTATTCAGCATAAGCTTGGGTACTTAAGATTTTCATTTCTCAGTCTCATTGCATACAGTGTTTCCAGCTAATTAAGGTACAGTACAACATTATCAAATTTTACAGGGGTGTACAAATTTCACCAATGAGAAAGACTCAAAATCAATAAACAGATAACCTAAAGTACCCACTCTGCACTCTTAAACCCTCTAGTGTCACAAAAGTAAATGAAGTTCAAAGAGATCTAATGAGTGAATCACGTCCTCTACAAATCATTGGTCCAAATATATACAGTAATTTTATTATCTACTCAATAACTGCATTATGCTGTATTTTGTCTAGAAAGCTAAAGTTACCCCTTAACTTTAATAGAGACTTAAACAACTTAAATTGGCTAATTTTGTGACCCCCCCCCCCACATCTCCCAAATTTTTATTCTTTCTTCAGATGTGTCTTGTCTAATGTACAAAAAATGGCTATAATCTGTATGAGATTCTAGACTGGTTGAGGTGTGGGCTTGGCAGAAACCCTGTGGTGGGATATTTGGGAACACAGGTTGATAGCTACCTTAACTTTGATCACCATGTGTCCCCAGTGGTAAGGATGGCCTTCTATGTTGCACAGCTCATAAGTAAGGGCATCGCATCCAGAGCTAAGGATGTTATAACTTCCCTTTACTCATCCCTCATCAGACCACTAATATAGTACAATGCTCACTTTTGTAAGTACCCCACCAGACACCCGCAGCAGTTGGAGAGATCTCAGAGGTTTCTCACCGATAAAATTCAGGGCTTTAACACATGACCTGCATGGATGGACTGAAGGCCCTGCCACTGTACTCTGTATATTATAGGCTGCTGAGAGGCAACTTGTGCTTGGCCTACAGAGCAGTCTTGGACCCTGCCCTAATGGAAATACTGCACATCCACAAGTCAAATGGAACAAGATTCACTTACTCTAGGGATCTTAACCTAGCCAGTGACATTAACAGGACATGCTGGAGAGACAGATATGTCTCCCAGAGGTTGCAATGCCTCCAGAACAAGCTGCCAATTAATGTTAAACAGAGCTCTTCAATTACCCTATTTAAGTGTAACTTATGCAACTGGATGGGAGATGATAAATTTACCCCAGGGGTGTCACCTATGTCCCACTTGGATAAGGACAGTCAGTGCTGATCATAGACTCATGCTGCAAATATAGCCCATACAACTTGGTCAATAAGGGAACAAGGGTATAACATGGCTAAGCTTATTATGGCCCTAGCATCAATAGCCTAGTAACCTTCTATGGTTATATGGTTATATGAACCTATAAGACTGACACAACCATGCTGACTTAGCATAACGCAATAAAGTAGGAAAACCAAAAACTAGCTTTTAAAGCAGATGACTTCAGTTTCTGATGAGAAACTCTTGGTGACTGACAGTTCCAAAAAGAAAAACAAGATAGTTTATTAAGGCAATAATAATTTTATGCTAGCCTAATGTTGACAGGTGTCTATCAAGTACAAGTACTTTAGGAAACCTGAATATATTTAATGCAGGCAACTTCTCTAGAGAAGGGAAATGGATGTGTTTCCATTCCCTTATTTTCTTCTTAGCCTCCATATGAAAAGGTTCCATACTGAGCCAGATCAGGATGTGGTGGTGATGCCTGTCTATATACTCAGATAGCAGTGCTATTCCTGGTGGTTAATATCTGAAGTCAAAACATGAGACTTTAAAACTCCACACTCTACATAATGACGGAGAAAATATATATTTTTTGTTTTTGATACTTAAACCAGACAAAGATTTGAACACATGTAGAATATCATAAGTATCCTTTTAACTTTTCTGGGGGATTTGATGCCATTAAAAGACATCATCAGCAAATGAGATGGAAGTACAAATCTCAGCCTCTTAGCACAATACATCTGGACAAAGCCTAAAATAATGGGGGTGCAAAGGCCCAAAACAGGGACATGTTTTAAATGTTGTTCTTATAAACTTAGAAAGTTGCTAGAATAACAGGTTTTATGTTGGCATACATATTCTGAAGGATGTGAAACCTGAAACTCTAATGTATGCCATTATTTAGTGACTTCAATCCGTAGTGATTTGCCAGAAAGTCAAACATTTTGTCTGGAAAAGATCAAAAATATGAGGCAAAAAATCTGGGCATTCTGCAAAAATCTGGGCGGTTGAGAGCTATGTATGGAAGAAAAAACATTGTCCCTAATCAGTGGAATATCTCAGTTTGAATAATACTAATGGGTATAGATGCTCAAGCTTTCCATGCAACAATAATGAAAAGAAAAGGGGCAATGCACAGTTTTGCCAAACACCTCTATGAATTTTTTTTTGTTTCCCTCAGACCTCATTATTGCTAGCCCAGGCCCAATTGCTCCATGCTCACATTGGGTCTACCACTCTTTCTCCACCCCCCCCCCTTTTGCTAGACTAAATTTGTTGTTGCTGTGGTTGGTTGTGGATCTTAAGGACATCTTGGGGCTTGTGCATCTGTACTTCTCTTTGGTGTATTTTTTGTATTATATGGCCTAATCCCTTTCCCTTTCCTTGATCCCATGCTTGTTGGTTACATCAAAGGGCAATTCCCCTCTTTGGACCATGCCTCCCTTAGGAAGTGTCACCAATGAGCACCCCCTGCAGACAGAAACACCCACTACCCTTGCTACTCCATCAGTCACCCAAGCCTCTAACTGAACCCAGGTTGGCTGGGCTGTAGTCAGGGCTTTATACCTTTATACCATTTTAGTGGCTGCTATGTAGTTATATGGAGACTAAAAGGTACAAAACAGAAATGGTTAGTGACCCTTGTGCATCAGAAATGTAGTACAGTAACTTAGAGTAGTTTATAAAAAGGTTTTCTTATTCCAAAGCAGTGAATCAAGGCCATCTGAAAGGCAATCCCATTTTGGAGTGCCAAAAGCTTTATTTAGGTCTATGAATAGGGCCACAGCTGGGACTTTCTAATTATGACAAAGTTGGTGCACATTTAGAAGAAGAGAACAAAATCACTGCTACCTGACCCTGAACCACATTTTACATAAACTTGGTATATGTGCTAAAGATATTTAGGGACTGTTTTTCTTATTGCATAACTACTTCCTGGGAAGAGTATATTGGTATGTTTGTGGAAAGCAAAAATATGAGTCTTTAATTTCCCAGCTATCCAGTATCTTTGTCTTGCTTGGGAAAATATATTAAATTGATAATACATATTAAACATGGCATAGTTTCCTTATGAGCCAGATCTTTATGCAAAGACAGAAATGTGCCACCAAGTTCTTTACTAAATGCTGTATAAAACTCAATATGCAGCTCATCAGGTTGAAGTTTATTACCTGGAGACTGATGTTCAATGGCCTGCATGATTTCTCCCTACAGAATGGTTTGCTGAGTGTATCCAGATCTATCTTTGACTTCTGGAAAAAGTGAATTAATACATTTGTCTCTAGTAACGCGTCACTAGCAGCTGACATGGAAAATTGATTCTTGTAAAAATTATATGTGAGTCTGTTAAGTGAAGAATAATTCCTAACTCCATTCTCATATTTTAGAAAGAAAATAATCAGTTTTCATATACTCTTTGTGTCTTGTAAGGAGGGATCTTTTGAGATATCAGATATATAGCTAAGAAAAAAGTTTCTATCGTCTCCCATTTCAAATGTGATTTCCCATACTATGATGCCCTATATGTTCCTTAATGAAACTTTAATTGTGCCTTTAACATAAGATTTCTGTGATCAGTGTACTGATCCTCCTTTGCTAGAAGTGTGAATTATAAACTCCTCATTTTGTACTGCAAATTATCTGATGATGTTCTTTCCACTCAAATGACTTCAAAGATGAGGACAAGGATAAGGTGGTCGGCGCAGCCTATCTTGACCTCGCCAAGGCCTTTGACACCACCCCCCACTCTGGAATCATAGATAAACTTACTAAGCTGGTAATTAATCCCTATGTTACTCGATGGGTTGCCAACTGGCTTGCTGACAGAACTCACATGGTAAAAGTAGCCTACTCCAAATCCAGCTCCAGACAAGTGACAAGTGGAGTACCTCAGGGTTCAGTCCTGGGACCACTCTTGTTTGGCATCTACTTCTTTGAAGTACATGCCAACACTAAAGGACTCTGGCTAACTAAGTTTGCAGATGACTGCAAACTGGGAGCCATTATTGAATCCCCAAATGATGTAGATATTCTACATAAGGGCCTTACAGAAACAGATGCTTGGTGCCAGAGCCATGGGCTCAAGCTCATTGCCAAGAAATGTATAGTTATCCCCTTTGGGAAAAACATGTACCCATGAATTACCACATAGGTGGCAGTACACTAAACACTGAAAGTGTGATGAGAGACTTAGGGACACAGGTGGACAGTGGTCTCAACTTCGATAACCACATCACCACAACAGTCAGGAAATCTTTCTATGTAGCACACCTCATCACTAAGGGCTTTTCATCCAGAAAAAAGGAGGCCATTGTCCCACTGTACTCATCCCTCATTAGACCCATTATAGAATACAATGCCCCATTTTGTGTGTACCTCTCAAGACATCTGCAACAACTGGAAAGGCTGCAGAGATACCTCACTAAAAGAATCTCTGGCCTAAAGCAAATGCCCTGTGCTGACTTTCTAAAAAAACTCCAGCTATACTCTGTCACATATCGTCTACTCAGAGGTGATCTCTGCTTAACATAAAGGCCATGTCAAACCCAAAGCTGTTGGACATGCGACAGTTAAAGAAATCCCAATCCCTCAGAGCCACATGCTCCAGGGATCTAAACCCTGTCATCACAATGAGCAAAACATGCTGGAGGGATAGGCTCCTGACCCAGAGACTCCCCAGACTCTGGAATAGACTGCCCATACATGTCAAGCAGAGTGCCTATTTGGCCCTCTCCAAAAGGAACCTTGACGATTGGATGGCAGATAGGAAATTCCCCCCGGGGATCATGTCAGTCACCCTGCTAGACAGGGGGCCAGGGAAGTAAATATTGTGGGAAGAAATAGCCAGGGAATTGTTATGGCTAGGCTTGTATAGGCCCTAGGACCGATAGCCTAGTATCAGCCTATGAACCTATGAACCCTGGCTAGAAACTTGAATATTTCTAACCTTGATAAATAGAAAATTTCCCCTGTCCATATCTCATCCAGAAATCAGAAACCCAAGCCCCAAGCGCATTGTGATCTTGATGTTTCCTTAAAGAGAAGAAAACCTAAATGCTACAACTTGGAAGATTAGGCACGGTGATTACAGACCTAGTAAATTCAACTGTAAGAGTGAAGAGTAGATTGAATATTTACCCTGCTAAGATGATTAATAAGAAGGATACTATCAATAATTGATCCTATTCACAATCCGTTTCACAGGAGAAAAGTTTGTGTAATTCTTCCTGTTTAGATTTTTGCATCTACAATGGGTCAAAATTTTAAAATGTCTTGCTAGGTTTTCAGCACTTTCCTTCTGTGGATGTTTAGTTTAGGATGCCCTGCTGGAACTGCAATGCTAAAATCCACATAAAAGACAAGAAGTTGGATGCCTGCATCAGTCGCATGGAGACATTCTGAGGCAGGACCCAGTGGTAATGGTTCCCAGGATGGTGAGTAATCTCCCACTGGATCTAAGCTGACAGAGACTGTGTTGTGCATCTTAGATCCAATGGGAGTTTCCCTTTTACTTCCATGCCCAACCAAGTATGTTGTACAATCCTCCACTAACCATTGTCTTCCATCTGTCTGATGTGTCCTTCACCATGATGTTCCTCTTCCCACATTGTATTACCACACACCCTATCACTTGTATTTGTCTTTTCCTGCTACCTAACCTCCCCTTATTACCAACTGCTTGCATTCTTGACTTCCTGGCCCAACTTTCCCTGCTTTAAACAAAAATAAAAAAGCACTTGCCCACAAGAAATATTCCCACCCATATGCGCCAGCTTTCCAGATATTTCACTAATGTAAACATAATTGTCTTTTATTGTCTGATGTCTTCATCATACAATGTGTAATTTTATGACAAATCATCGGGGATAGAAGTCATTAAATATTTCAAACAATTTTTGGATTTGTCTAGGATTACTGAGCTAAGAAGTTGAAAGGTATGCCTCTATCCTTCCTCCATCTTGCTCATTACATATTTGTTCACCTTGTGTGCTTCCCCTCTCTTTGCTTCCTCTTTTGATCTCTGGTCTATACCCCCTTTTCCATCTTTATTCTGGATATAAAATAAACCGATATACAATATGCATGCCAAAAATGGATTTACAAAACAAACACATCTTTCTCTGGCTATACATTGCAAGACTGATAGGAGAGGGCAACGGCGATCCACATGTACAGTCAACTAGAATACCAAATACCAAACACCAAAATTCAGTTTAGAAGAGTTTTTTTTATTACTTAACTGAATTTAAACAATTATAAACAAATATATATTATTGTTCATTACATCAAACCAAGAAGAAACTTTGCAGTGTGGAGGGTGTGATGTTCACTTCCTAAATTATTTTATTCACTTAATAAAAATTGAACTGTAAAATATAACTATAAAATATGGATGTTAAATTTTTAACTCAACTGTGGACTACCTACTATTTTCTATTTGATTATTTTGGAGCACGTATTTTAAAGTTATATCTTACAGTTTGATTTTTATTAAGTGAACTAAATACGTAACATAATTTAGGAAGTGAACATCACACTCTCCACATTGTGAAGTTTCACCTTGGTTTGTTTTGGACCCTGTATAGGTTGCTTACTGGGTTTTTCTGAGACTTTGAGGGATACCATGGAATTCTTTTTTGTATTGCTCATTACATCCCTTCTGGAAACAATATAGCTATTCTGGAAAATATCCTATATTGGCTGCCCATAACAATTCCACAAGAGAAAAGAATGTCATTTGTTTGGACATAAACTCTAACTCCCCTACATCTAGTCTGAACTTATTTGGTTTCACACAGCTAATTAATAGTCCCACACATTATGGCAAGACATCAAATTCCCTATTAGACTGGCTCCTAGTATCAGACCCTAGCAAATACAACACCTCTGATACAATGTCTGACTGTTTCAGTGATCATCTCCCAATCTATACAACCAGACCAGGGGTCCAAATGTAGAGATGAAATGTTAGCAAGCAAAGGAGAGGAGTAGTGCTGAAATTGAGTTCATCCTCAAGTCTTCACCAAGGCAACACTGATATATAGACTGTATTTATATAGCATATATCATGGACAGAAGTAGGTCAAAGATTAAAAGAGATAGCTGGGTGCACATACCCAGGATAAAAAAGTGCCCAATCCTGGTAGGTGCACTGGTGCCAGGACTGGAAAAAATGACAGTGTAGAGTCCTCAAAATACGGAAACATTCCAACAACGGGTCCTGGCCACACCCAGGGGGAGGATAGCCCCCTGTTGTAGAAGGAAGTAGCAGTCCACAAAAATTGATAGGCTAAAGAAGAGCCATAAAGACGATAGAGTGGACTATTGAGGATAAGAAAGAAATTATGTATTGTTACTATTAGGCAAAAAGCCCAGAATTTCCAGACATAAGATATACAAAACGATCGAGAGAGAAATTAGAGGAAAGAAAAATATTTACGCAAGAAAAACTGTCAGAAGCTTCAAATGAAAATTTGCATTCATTAATACAACACATTTGTGAAAAACACTATATAGATCAAGAAACTTTGATCTTTTTGGAAAAAGAAGCCTCTGAGGAAGTACGAAAATATAAACAACAAAACCTAGAGATATTTGAAAAGTATAAAAAAGAAATCTGGACATGCGAAAGAAAGAGAGATTTGATATAGAGTAACATTTATGCAAAGGAGAAAACCAAATTAATCAATATAAAGAAGGCAGACCCAAAGATATTCAAAGAGAAATACAGGCAAAGGCATCCAGATATGGGAAATTTTACAATAAAAAAATAATATCATAAAGATGAAATGTAGAATTATTAATATAAGAAGATTAGTAAAGTAGAAGTTAAAAAAAAAAAACAGAAGTGGAAGTTATGGAGTGCCTGTGAAGTGAAGGATTTGGCGTAGAAGGCCTAATACAGGTTACATCACAGCATGATGGAGTGAGTCCCCAAAGTAAGGAGAAACAAGAAGATCAGGAAACATCTGAAGAGGAAATATAGACATGGGAAAGAAAAGAGATTTAATAAGGTGTAATATTTATGCAAAGGAGAAAGCAAAACTAACCAATACAAAAAGAGCAGCACCAAAGATATTTGAAGAGAAATACAGGCAAAAGAATCCGGACATAAAAACTTTACAGTACAATAAATAAGAAGACAAAGAGGGAAAGTAGAAAAAGAGATTAGTAATGAAGAAGTTAAAGAAACTGAGATTATGGAGTATCTAAAAATGAAGGATTCAGTGTAGAAAATCGAATGCAGAAAGCATGACAATGGGATGGAGCAATGGATATCCAAATTAACAGGAAACCAGTGGAACAGAAAGCAATTGGCTAGGTGCCATATTGAGATATTTTGGAGCCTTCCACAGGAAATCAGTATAAAGATTCACTTGAAGCTAGACAGCAAGGAAAGGAACAGGAAACTGTGGAAACTCTGATGCAGTCAATGTTGAGGAGTGATAGGACAGTGAGCCCCCATATGACAGAGCAACAGATGGCACAGGATGAAATTGAAGAGAAGGTGCCACAGGAAGATGCTATAAAACTTTCTATAGAATGCCCACAGGAAATGGAAAAACAAGGGATGTGCCCTTAGTATGAAAGAAAAAGAGCTAAGAGAAGACTTGCTTGATTTAATAGACATGGATAGATATACTAAGATCAATGAGAGAAATAGTCTGCAGAAGGTCAATAAAACCCAAAAAGTCAGACGTCTGATAAAACAAATGAATGCAGTAATTAAAACTGTCCATAGAGATTCATGTGATATAATTAAACAGGATATATTACTGTGCTGCTAAATTAATAACTGATACAGTTCTACCACAAGAATACAGGGTAGTGAGGGAAAGGAAGGTGAGGAATCGAATACCATCATGGAATTATCGAATAGTGAAAAAATATAAAGCAATTAAGACAAGAAGTGCCACTCTTAGAAGACTATAGAAGAGGGAATAAATAAACAAAAATACTAAGAAAGATAGATGTGATAAAAGCAGTGCATAGTATTAGAACAGACTAGGATCTATCATGCGCTGTCGCAAATAACAAACTAAAAATGTCATCACAAGTGGAAAAACTTAGAAGATATAAATATAAAGGAAAAGTACAAAATAAGCAATTTATTCATGACCCAAAAAGTTTTATAGAGAATTGGGAAATAAGGTAAAAGGAATTAAAAGACTGCCAAAAAAAGAAGTAGCTACATTTTGGAAAAGTATCTATGAAGAGATCATGTGGAAGATAACAAAGATGCTAAATGGATAGAAGTAAAAGAAAGAATAAGAAGTTTAAAGGTGCAGGATATGAAAAGGGATGAAGTAGCAGCCAAAGAGATTGAGACAAAGTTAAGAAACGCCTCTAATTGGAAAACCCCAGGCCCAGATGCAGTACCTAACTTTTGGTTAAAAGTATTAACATCTTTGCGCAAGGATATAGCCATGAGTTAAAACTATAAATTATAGTACAGATAAACATTTCTGCAGTTTTATTCTACCTAAGTAGTGTGGGTAGTTGTAGCATTGCCCATATTCAGGCTTGTGTTTTGGGCCTAGTTGTTTGTTGGTAGAGGCTGTGTGTCTGAGCACATGTTCCAGGCCATCTTAGTTTAGCCAAAGCCAGTCTTGCATTTCAGTTAGAGGGAAGTGTTTATGGTCATTGGCTGATTGGAGTTACCTGGACTATGGCTTGGACTAAGCACTTCATTGGTTCTTTTGAGCTTTTTTTAAAGTTGTTTCAGGTTTCAACTTTCTGTTACTTAAGAAGTTAACATGTGAGTGTTTCTGCCATTTCACATTGAGCTAATCGAAGGAAGGGCACTGAGCAAACTGATATGTGATATATAACATTAAGCATCCTGTTTTTTTGCTTATTTTTATGAGTTATTGATAGCACTTTTATTGTCTGCTGTGTACATTTTTAACTAGTTTCACTGTGTGTGGGTATTAACTGGTAATTTTCTACATTTGTTAAGCATCTGTTTGGGTTTGTTTGTTCTGATTTTTTGTTTCCCACCCACCTTTCTGTTGGCATCCTGTTCTTATACTTGGTGGCTTTGCAGTTGCCCACCCCTACTGTAAATTTGATCTGGGACACTCCTCCCAGTCTAGTGTCATTACATTCATTCTACCTAATACACGAAGAACAATTGAAAAGGCCAATCCACTTAGTTTCTTAACCTTGAATTAACTTCTGCTCCTCCTTTCTCCCTTTCCACTTTACAAAAAAAAAAAAATAAATAAATAAAAAATTCTAAACTTGTTTCCTGCCTTTCCTGTGGAGTCTAGTCCAGATACAGATTTGCTGTATCCAGGACTGTTTGTAAGTTTCTGATCCCCAAGCCTTTCTGTGTTGGAGGAAGCCTTCTAGCTTATCAGTGAGAGTGGTAAGTACTAGGTAGCTTATCTTAAAAAAACAAACAAACAAACAAAAAAAACACTTTATGCATTGCCGCTTAGCTAGGGTTAAACTATTCTCAGCGCCATAAAGACTGCTCTTCAAATTTTCCCTTAGAACTAGCCAGTTTTTTTAGTTTTAGCAATCAAATCTGTTTCTTTGAGCTCAACACTTGTTCAGAACTCGTTGTAAGCATTAAATAAGCTACAAATTACTACAGCACTCAACATTCCTCACTTGGCTAGAGGAAAACAGTTTTTAGTACTTAATAAATAAGCACCTATCCAGGCATGTCTAAGGGTCAGCTCCCTGTGTTTTCTCCTGTCTACCTGATGAATCTGGGCATCTTGGGGCAATGCAGCAATTGCCTCATGTACACAGACAACCCTCTCATCCTACCACCCAACACTAGAACCTGTGAGAGATGCACTTATATAGCCAAAGTGCAAGCAAAGCTCTCTTCACCGAAGACTGGACTAGACAGTCAAGAGGAGAAGTTAAATACTTGCACCACACCACACTCATCACGTAATCCCTCAAAACCTACGCCACCAAAACACATACATAGAAACAAAACACACACCTACATTCATGGAGGCTCTCAATAGAAATCTGCCCAAGCAACAGGGACCTCCAAAGCAGAAATGCAAGCAACCTCCACCCCCCAACACAACCCAAATGACACATAGCCCAAAAACTCAGTGTGCTACTCAACCACAGCTGATAAGGCATAACAACGTACCCAACACTCTAGTCATAGGTGACACTATAGTCAGGCACACTGATGTTCCACTCCTTAGGCTAAACAAGGAGAAAGTTACTGTCAGCTGCCTGTCGGTTGCCAGGATCCACCACATAATGCACACACTCAGGTCACTCCACAACAAGTACAAATATGACTCTGTCATTGTCCATGTTGGTGTGAATGACTTGAGACATACCTCCCTGGACTACATGAAAAGAGACATGAAGGAGCTGTCTGATCTTGTAGCCCAGGCAAGTATGACCCTAGCCCTGAGTAGCATCCTGCCATCACCCAGAATGATACCACAGTACAAGGACAAAATGATTGACTTCAACAATTGGCTAAGCTTCTGGTGTCATTCTAAGGGGATCCCGTATCTGTATTCCTGGGATGACATGATCGACAGACCACAATGCTTTGCCAAAGATGGCTTGCACCTGTTGCCATTGGGATTCCAGATAATGGCTAAGGCTCTTGCCACCCCTACAGTGCCTTTTTAGGCAAGGTTCAAATGACAACTAAACCACCGTACCAGGTACAAGCAAGCAAAATCTGAGGGTAATGATACTCAATGCCAGAAGTCTAAACATCAAAATGCGCCTACACGAAGCACTCCTTAAAATGGAGAACATCAACATCTGTGCAGTGACAGAGACCTGGTTCAAGGCCCCTGAGAGCACCCCTGCATTACCAGGCTATAATTCATACCACACCTTTTCGGCCACCTAACCTGGACCAAAACACAAAAGGTGGAGGCGTGTCCATATTCATTAAGGATATCCACACCTCCAGGCTAGCTGCTCAGCATAATGCATCCGAGATTATCCAAGTGCACCTAACTCTGGGCAAGGCCACAATCCAAATTGTAGCTTGCTACAGATACCCCACCATGCTCCAGGATTCCCACTCCTCATTTCTTGATACACTGGAAAATATTAGGGTACAACCTAACATGCTAATAATGGGTGATTTCAACTACCCCCACCATTAACTAGTAAAACTACTCATGTACCAACTATTTGCTCAATGTTTTCTAGAATTCATAAATTCCAATGCCTTGGATCAACTTATCCACACCCCCACCAGGGCCAGCAATATTCTAGACCTGGTAATTACCAATATGGGCAACCGGTGTTCCACATCAGAGGTCAATTCCTCATTGGTCAGATCCAACCACAAGCTAATCACCCTAGACATCCACATCCCACCCTGACCTCCCATTAGGCAAACCACAGTAAAAAATTTCTCCAAAGCCAACTTCACGCTTCTTAAGACAGAAGTGGCAAACGTCACGACATCCATACAGATGGACAGTAGAGGTACGACTGCTGAATCCTACATAAATGCACTTTATAAGCACTTACAGGAGTGCATGGGTCATTCAATCCCTAACAGAACCAAGATGCTATCCTCCAAAAAAGGAAGCCAATCTGGTGGTCCCCTGCCATAAATAAACTCTACAACAGAAGAAAGAAACTGTTGCAAAAAAGAGTAAAATCCAGTGATTGGAGGAACTCCCTGATCAGCCTCAATAAGAAGCTGAGATCTGACATAAAATCCTCCAAAGATAGTTACAAAAACAAAATCACCACTGATTCTAAAGACAGCCACAAAGCATTCTATAGCTATGTCAAGAATCTCAATGGCAACAATCAGATCTGCTCTGAGTTACAGCACAATGGCACTAAATATACAGAACCAACTGATATTGCCAACATCCTGGCAGATTGGTTCCATGCTAACTTTACCCCCCCCCCCTAAAGGGCCCATCTCTATACCAGAAGAATGCAAAGTTCCTGTAATCACAGCTGCACAGGTGAAAACCACACTCTCCAAAGCCAAGAACACAGCATCCATGGGACCTGACAACATCCCAGACTGCATTCTACACGAACTACAGAATAAACTGGCACCCCACCTAAGTTCCATGTTCAATCATAGCCTTACCTCAGGCTTTGTGCCCACTGAACGGCACACAGCAATGCTCATCCCACTCCACAAAGGGGAAGCCACCATGGACCCCGGGAACTACTGCCCCACTAGCCTGACAAGCCTAGTCTGCAAAGCTATGGAACGTATCATCATGGAACTTATAAACAATGACACTGGTAATCTCCAAACTCTGGACCTCACCCAGTTCGGGTTTGTAAAAGGCAGATCATGTCTGCTAAACCTGATAGACTTATTTGAAGTGGTCACCAAAGCCGTAGATGAGGGTAAGGTGGTTCACACAGGCTATCTAGATCTCGCCAAGGCTTTCAACACCATCCCCCACTCTGGAATTACAGATAAACTCACTAAACTAGGTATAAATCCGTATGTCACAAAATGGGTTGCCAACTGACTCACTGACAGAACCCACACTGTGAAAGTAGCAGACTCCAAATCCGACTTCAGACCAGTGACAAGTGGAGTACCACATGGTTCAGTCCTGGGTCCTCTCTTGTTTGGTATCTACTTCTCTGAAGTACAGGCTAACACAGAAGGTCTTTGGCTAACAAAGTTTGCAGATGACTACAAACCAGGAGCCATAATCAAAACTCCTAATAATGTAGACATATTACAAATGGGCCTCACTGAGACAGATGCCTGGTGTCAAAGCCATGGCCTCAAGCTCAATGCCAAAAAGTGCATTGTCATCTCTTTTGGTAAAAACTCTGTACCCATGAACTACCACATAGGCGGTAGTCTACTTAACACTGAAAGTGTGATAAGAAACCTTGGGACACAGGTGGACAGTAGTCTCTCCTTTGATAATCACATCACCACAGTAGTCAGGAAATCCTTCTATGTGGCACACCTCATCACAAAAGGTTTCTCATCCAGGAAAAAAAAGGTTATTGTTCTCCTCTACTCGTCACCCATTAGACCCATTATAGAATACAGCATCCTTTTTGGTATGTACCTCACAAGACATCTACAACAACTGGAAAGGCCAAAGAAATACCTCACAAAGAGGATTACCTGCCTCAAACAGATGCCCTATGCAGACCGTCTCAAAAAATCCAGCTTTACTCCGTCGCATATCTCCTATTCAGAGGTGATCTCTGCCTAACATAGAAAGCTATGTCAAACCCAGAGCTGTTGGACATGCTCCCCTTAAAGAAATGTCAATCCCTCCGAGCTACACACTCTAGGGACTTAAACCTTGTCACCACAATAAACAGAACATGCTGGAGGGATAGATTCCTGTCCCAGAGAATTTCCATATTCTGGAACAAACTACATATCTATATCAAACAAAGCACCTCATTAGCACTCTTCAAGAAAAATTTTGATAATTGGATGAGAGATAGGAAATTCACCTCGAGAATCACTTCTGTGGCTCTGCTCAACAGGGGTAGAGGAAAATAATTTTCTTGGGTGGCGAAAGCCAGGGTACCTTTTTGGCTAGGCTTATATAGGCCCTAGGGCCAATAGCCTAGTACCTACCTATGAACCTATGAACCTATTTATATGCCCACCCAGAAATGACACCAACCTGGCTAACAACAGTTAAAACAATGCTCCTTCATAAAAGTGAACCTGCAAGCTACCCTCAAACTTATAGACCAATAACTTGTCTTCCAATGACGTATAAACTATACACTGGAATTGATACCGACAGAGTTTATAGTCATTTAGAAGAAAATTCTGTTATGGCAGTAGAACAAAAGGGCAATAAAAGAAAGTCATATGGAACAAAGGATTGTTTGTTGTTAAATAAAATCATACTGGAGAACTGTAAAAAGGGAAGAATTTAAGTATGACACGAATTACTATAAAAAAGCATTTGATAGTATCCCACATTCATCGATAAAAGAGTGCTTAAAAATGTATAAGATGCACCCTACACTTATTGACTACATTACAGTGACCATGAAACTGTGGCAGACCACTTTGCAATTCAAAGGGGGATATTCTAGGGTGACTCTCTGTCACCATTGCTATTCTATCTTGCCATTAACCCATTAAGCTGTTTACTTAACAACTTAGGCCATGGCTACAATTTGGCTCCCAAAGAGTAAAGACTTCTCATCTTCTCTTTGTTGATGATTTAAAACCGTATAGCTCATCGGATGAGGAACTGAAAGCACAGCTACAGGTTGTCAAAACATTTTCAGATGATATAAGAATGTCATTTGGTCTTGATAAGTATGCAAAAGCAACCTTTAAAGCAGGAAAACTGCATCACCAGGAAAACATCAGTTTGGGACAAGAATGTGATATAAAAGCACTTCAGCAAGAGGGAGTGTATAAATATTTGGAAATTGATGAGGGGTCCACAATAAAACATGAACTTCTTCTTCTTTTTCTTTTTTTCTTTTTTCGGTTACACAGCGCACCTTGGATCACCTTGTCCGCACAGTGAGTGGCAGTGAGTTTTTCACGGTGCCCGGCGCCCAACCCCAGAAGGCACACCAGGCACACTCACACACACCACACACAGAGTGTCCATCCAATCCACCTGCAGCATGGATGTGGGGGGGATGGGAGCAGGGGAGGAAAACCGGCACGACCACCCCAGGGGGACAGAGCACGGAGAGAGAAGAGAGGGCACCCCAGCCGAGGATCGAACCGGAGAACCTCTTGCTGTGAGGCGGCAATGCTAACCACTGCACCACCGTGGCCGCCCACAATAAAACATGAACAAATGTGAATAAAACTTAATAAGGACTACTGCAGAAGACTTAAATTAACCCTGAACACAGGGTTGACATCTAGGAACAAAATCCAAGCTATTAACCAGTTAGCTCTTCCTGTCCTAACTTACAATTTTGGACCGATTGACTGGCCTCAAAACTTGTTGGCTAGATTAGATAGGAAAACAAGAGGGGTGCTTCATACTCACCAAATGATTTATAAAAATCAGTGCATATCAAGATTATATATTCCCCATTCTGAAGGAGGCATGGGCCTCCGTGAAATTGATTACATGTATAGATCTGCAGTTGTGGGACTCCACACATATCTGCTGACCTCACAAGACCCAAATGTAGTGAATGTTTTGAAACATGAGGAGAATAAATATAAGATGACTTCTCTGCTTAATTTAGCAGAAGTATATCGGCATCAAGCAGGAATGGAAATCAAACCAGAAGTAGATAAAAATCAGGCAGCAGCTGAATGTGCCAAAAAAATAAAAGAAAGAATATAAGGTGAAGGACCAGATTAGAAGTCAAGAAATGTGGAAGAAGCATAAATATAGTTGCAAGTATAGAAAACTTCTGGAAGAACCTCATATTGATCAGGAATGAACACAGGAATGGTTAAGGAGAGGAGAATTCAAACCAAGAGATGAAAGGTTAATATTGGCAGCCCAAGACAGTGGGCTACATACACACTGGTTTACAAAGTCCACTGAACATGTGGGAGAAACAGACAAATGTAGGTTTTGTAAAACTGAATTGGAAACAGTTTCACACCTCATTGCTGGTTTTGACATACTAATGGCAGAAGGACTTTATACTGAAAGGCATAATAGTGTAGCAAGACTGCTGCACTGGGGATTTTGCAAACATTATGGTATTCAAGTGGTTGAAAAACATTGGAAACGAGCCACAAAGCATCATAGAAAATGAAGAAGCTTACATCACATGGAATCATTCATTACCAAGAGTTCAAATGATAGATGCTAGAAAACCAGATATAGTGGTCCAGGAAAAAAAGATAAAAGTAGAATTGATCGTTGAAATCCCCACACCCAGCGACTACAGTGTCCTGCATACAGAGAGACATAAAGTCATAAAATATCAAGATTTGCAGGCAGAAAGAGCAATATGGAAGAAAGATACCCAGACAATTCCTATAGTAGCAACAGGTCTTATAAAGAAGACTCTACAATCATATTTAGATATGCTACCAATTCATGTAACTCCATACGAACTGTAGAAGGAGTCTTTACTGGTCACAGTGCATGTGCTGTGAAGAGCACTACTGGCTGACATCAAAGAGTGAAACAATACTAATTTCATGAACTTTAATTGTACTTTGACTTAAGTATGGGGTCTATTCCTGTCCTGGTATTAGAAACCCAAGACTTGGAGAAATTAAAAAAAAAATCAGACATCTCATACATCCACTTAAACAGCATATTTGTAAAACAACACACAACCTTTCAAAGTTTAACCCAGAAATGTTCATTACTACCCTATCATCTATTAAATGTAACTTCCTAAAACTCCTCCCCTTAGATGATGCTCTAAATGAATTTAGTATAACTTTCATGAATATATTTAATAGCCTTGCACCTCATAGAAGAAAGAGACTTAAAACAAATAATGCAATTTGGCAATCCAAAAGGAGTAGAATGCTTATACAGGATAGAGAAAAAGCATGGGAAGAGCGGCAAAAATATAAAACACCACGATAGCTTGAAAACGTCAGAATGCTTAACAACCACACTAAAAAGCAAATTAATGAAGACAAAAATATACTATAATAACTTTCAGAATAATAATAAACACAGCTCTAAAAAGTCTGGACAGCCATTAAAGAAATCTTGTATCCCGGCCTTAAATTAAACCCTAACCCTTCTTCCAATAACTCATCACTCAAAACTGCAATACAATTCAACTCTTACTTCATAGATAGCATAACATCTCTAACCAAGGACTCCACAACATCTAATCCTAACCCTGCTCAGCAACCATGTATCACCACATCCACTTTTACCTTCAAACCTGTATAAAACTTCAATTAAACTCAAAACATTCTCTACTTCAGCTGATGACCTTCAAGTGAATACCTTAAAATAGCACCCAATAGTATTGCCTATACTGTCTCAAGCCCTGTAAGTAGGTCAATCCAGGAATCCCAATTCCATCTGTGGAAAAAGACACACGTTATCTCTCTGCATAAAGGGGGAAATTCAACAGACATTACTAACTTTAGACCTACAGAAATCGTATCACCCCTCTCCAAAACACTTGAAAAATGTATTCAAAAATAATTGCTAAACTATCTCCAGCAGGAAGAACACCTGTCTCACACAAAACATTGCTCCCACCCTTACATGGTACTAACACTGCACTTCTAACGTATATAGATATTGTCAATAAAGCTAGAGATAATGGGAAACTAGCCTCCTCCTTATTTCTAGACTTGCCTAAAGTGCAATTTGTCACAGCAAACTTCTACTTCAAATGTCCTCATTAGTTGTCTGTCAGCCCACCCTTCTGTAGTTCAAAAACAACTATCCAATAGGTATCAGTCCGTAAAATGGCATTCCATCTTTTCCCCATGCCTCCTAGACACCCATGGTGTACCACAAGGCTCTATCCTTGGTCCCCTTCTGTTTTACATTCTCACCGACACCCTTTACACATCCACATGAAAGCCCTCCTTAATACAGAATGCGGAAGATTCCACACTCATTTGCACATCTGACAACACAGTGCACTTCCAAAACATTATTCAGGAAGCTTTAACAGAAATGGAAACATGGCTTTTTAACTCACAACTCATGCTCAACCCTAATAAACAAAACAAAAAAAAGAAGACTACTATTTGTTTCCTCATTCTCCCATGAAAAAACAAACTCCTCTGTCTTGATAATACAACCGTTGAAATCACTTCTCATTGCAAATTATTAGGGACGATAGTGGATGATAATCTTAAATTCGACCTGCATATACAAAATTGCAAAAGAAAAACTCTCTCCAGGATTCATGAAGCTTGCACCAGGTGCAGGCGTAGCGTAGGCGGTATAACACCAAATATGGCCGCCGAGCGATTCAGGTACGATCCAATTCCACGTGCACTACCGGCGTACGCCAGAACTGTGCAGCCCTTGGCTTAGGTATGCTAATCACCCCATGCGCAGTGTCGCACCATGCAAATGAAGGCATATAGCGATTCATGAAGTGGTGCAGGCATAGCATAAGCCCACGGAAATGTAAACCAAAAAACACGGTTTACATTTTCCCAAACAGAACATCGGAGCTATGGAAGTAAACCAGACTCATGTATTACAAAGTTAACATATGCCAATGGCTAAATACACAGCCACTGGCATAAGAAAAGATGCACAACACCTAAAAAACATTTAATGTCATGTCCACAGTAACGCACAGTACAATCGCAGGGCATGTGTGTGCAAACTGGAACACAAAGAAAATATATACAAATGTCATAAAATCGCAATGTAATACAAATCAGGATTTCACCATAATACGCAATGGTATGCATGGTATACCATAACCAAGGTGCAAGGGTTGCTAAGGGTCTGTGACAGTCTTCAGCACAGTAACTATGAATTAGTAGTCAGTGCCATGCAAATGAGGCAGGTAGTACTGAATCGCAAACTTCCCGCTGGATGAAGGATGTACCATACGGCGCAGCGCTATAACACCGAGGAGTGGCTCAGAGGTGATACATGACATCAGCAGAGGGGTGTGCCACCGTAGCTCTAAGCACATTGATGCAATGAAAATCTGGCCTGGCCATTGCTAAGCAAAGCTGCAGGACAGGGGTGGGGATGTAGGTATAGAATCATTTAGCTGAGAGCACATATGGTGCCCGAAAGCACATGTGTACGGGGATGAAAACATGCCCGAAACCCGGTAAGTGGATGCACTCACCGCGAACAATAGCACGAACAGGAAGGTCAGGGGAAGAAAAGAAGAAAATGCCGCAGTAGGGTAATTGGAGTACAACTGAGCAATTAACATCTATCAACTCATGGCGGCCAATCGACGGCAGCTGACAAGTCTGCTTGCAGAAACCTGCAAAACAGGATAGGGGAGGCAATGGATTGCATAGAAAGGAGGGGAGGCATTGGATTGCAAAGATAGGAGAACTGTCATAGCAGAGCAAAGCAAACCTACAGTAGACCGGCAATAGAACACATTATGCAAGATAAGCCAGGTCTAGGAAAGTACAAATGAAAGCAGGCTGCTGGATGTATGCCAGAAAATGGTAGGTGAAATGTGCAGAAATGTAAAGGGAAGGGCAAGAGGTAATCCAAGGCAGCCAAATGTAATTCAACACCAAAGGCACCACAATATTAGTTCCTGTAGTAAAACACATAAAATACCCTGTAGCTACGATTGTACATACACACCCTATGACATCATCAGTGTTCACAGCACAATAGTATAAAGTGTGAAAGCACCCTACACACACCTGTGTATTCCCAAACACTGCACCATAGGTGTAAACACACGGGGAACTTTTAAAATGTACATGTTGGGAGCTGCCATAGCTGTGATTCATCACCATGTGTTAGAGACTGACGGTGTTGTGGAGGATGATGCCGACAACCACCGCAGGCCCCGGAGGAGGAGAAGAGTGTTCAGCCCAAGGGTAACTTACCAGGGGCTACATGATCTGGAGATAGTAGAGAGTTACAGGGTGGACAGGGACATCTTACAGCAAATAGTTGAGCTGTGCCGGCCATGCCTGAGAACCAGAAACAACAGAGGGGAACCCATCCCAGTGAACACAAAGGTATGTGTAAGCTTGCGAATACTAGCCACAGGTACCTTTCAAAGGCCAACTGGAGATATAATGGGGATCTCACAGGTATCAGCATCCAGGGTACTAAACCAGTTCCTGGATGCCATGTTACCACATGCCAATGAGCATATATACTTCCCCCGAACTCAGGAGGAGTTGGCCAGCAATATGCGTCACTTCAACCGTGTGGCACACTACCCAGAGGTACTGGGTGTGATAGACTGCACGCACATACATATCAAGTCACCACCCAGTGAGCATGGTAGGCACTACATAAACTGCAAGGGATTCCACTGCATCAACTGCCAGGTCATGTGCAATGCCCAGGGCATTATCATGGATGTGTGTGCTGGCAGCCCTGGAAGCTACCATGACTCCCATATCTGGCATGCCTCACAGCTGTATCAGGTATTTATCAGGGGGGACATCCCACATGGCCACCTTGTGGGGAATGCTGGCTATGCACTGGAGCCATGGATGATGACTCCCATCAGAAATGCACACACACACCCATGCAAGAATGCCATAATGAGGCACACGCACAAACCAGAATCATCATAGAGCATGTGTTCGGGATGCTGAAATCATGGTTCCATTGCTTGGACACATCTGGTGGAGCCTTGCAGTACTCTCCAGGCACATGTGCCCACATCTTCATAGTATGTGCCATGCTACATAATATGATCCTGTGGAAACAGCTGCAGCAGGGACAAAATGGTGAAGGCCCTCATAGCCCACCGCAGTTGCCAAGGCCATCACAGGCACAGAGGGATTCAGACCATGAACACACTGTGCTAGCCCCAGTAGGCAGATGGAGGTGTGCCCAATATGCCTACGCCTTGGCAAAGAGGGAATGTATAACACATACTCTGACAGTGTAGGCCCCTATGGACTGACACACCTCTCCACCTGCACACACAGTAAAATGGATGGCACACACACACACGACCACCTGTAAATTGCAATCTATAGGTAGCCCACTGTGTGAATCCTACATAGGCAGCCCTCAAACATTGTACACACAACAGCTATTGGAACAAGGAATGTCAAGACCTGAACAGTACATGCACCTATCAGCATATGTTGGTGCTGTGTGTATAGGTTCCCAGGTACATCAGTACGTACACGCCCGATTGTCAGAGGCCATACACCAAACAAGGTAGACAGTGTCTGCTGTCACCACAACATTGAGTAACCAACTGTCGCATAGTGGAGCAGAGGCAATCGCGGGATCCCATGTGTGTAAGCACTGTTCCGCACACACTCTGCATGGATTCTCTGCTACGTTAATGAGGGGCTCCACATAATGTAATCATGGATGTTGTGTCAAGGCATGGGGTGTACCCATGACAGGTATTTGTCACCCCAGCATGCTCCACCTATGGTCGTTTGAAGGTGTAGAACATTATCGTGTGTGGCTCACTGTGATATACATACCCAATGCCGGAGCACATCCAGTAAACATCACATGGACATATCATTAACTGGACTCATCCATATGTAAACTAACTGAGTTACCCATGTGAGTGTAGTATGGAGTAACAGCCGTAGTATACTCCACATACAAAATGCCATAACACGTGTACAAATCCCAGATGGCCAAGTGGTAAATGCAGTGACCGTCGTGCATATTCCCGGTCCCATGTCCTGCAAGGGATGTAACGTAATCCCGAAGGCACGAATAATGCATGTCGGATGCAGGTCATCAGATCATGTTTAGCACACGTTAGCGGGAATATGAGATGCCCACTGCTGGTAAGCGTAGTTTAAAAATGACTATACGGATATGCGCGAAACAGGGCTAAGCTCCTCTGAATATTGCAAAGATCACGGTCAGTGATGTCCAGAACAGGTGAAACCAGCATTATTCACCCCTGTACTAATAGCGCCTGCTCTGAAGGGTAAAACGACCACTGCCAGGAGTAGAACACGCAATCATGGATATAATCCCCTAACACCATGGTAGCCAAGATGTACCTACGGCAGATGTGTAATGTGACAGGTACAGACACAAACGTGCAGAGTCCAGGAAACAGTATATACCAAGTACACAATGAACGGTGTAGCTTCCCTTGTCACTTTCCCTGTCAGATATATATATATATATATATATATATATATATATATATATATATATGTATATATATATATATATATATATGTATATATATATATATATATATATATATATATATATATATATATATATATATATATATATATATATATATATATATATATATATATATATATGTATATATATATATATATATATATATATATATATATATATATATATATATATATATATATATATATATATATATATATATATATATATATATATATATATATATATATATATATATATATATATATATATGTATATATATATATATATATATATATACTATATATATATATATATATATATATATATATATATATATATATATATATATATATATATATATATACACACACACATACACATATATACATATATATATAAATCAGATAGAAAGGGCGATAGAGAGATATATGTTGATATATATATGGATTCACTGATATCTGCAAATATATAGATAGGTCAATGACATTCATAAAACCTTGGAGGTACAAATAAATAGGATACCGCCAACTATAGAATGTGTCACATACCGACACGCATAACCACGAGGCTGAAAGACCGAAAGAACACAGTACCGGAAAAGTAGAACCATGAGTAATATTATCACGATATGAAGGGACATTTAGTTACCGCTGCCGGTGCTGCGGTTCACATAGGTACTGTGTTCGACTGAGTTTGTGATTGCCATAGTCTGTGTTTGTGTGTGGAGGGTGCCGTGTACATGTCCTTGTGACTGTAATGTGTGAGTGTGTGTCCGCATCATGTGTCTGTTAGTGCCAACTCGGAGGTAGATCATTATGGTAGGTGTGGGTATAGCTAGCCGTATGCATACAGTTACCACCTGTCCCACATTAGGAGGGACAGTCCCTCCCTGGGCAGTTGTGTCCTGACATAAAACAATACAAAGGGCAACTGTCCGAGATTGTAGGACATTATTATGTCCCATATAATATGTAATAGTCGCATTAAATAGTTAAGCTTGTATGTAGGATACATAAATGTTACATGCAATATGATAAGTAGCCAAAGTCCCACAACAATAAGTATGTATTGAGGATAAAAGTATGTGCTATCCTGTGTACTGACCGTGGGTATGTGTCGGCCTGTAAACACCGATGTGTGTCCCGCAAGTGTCCCACAATGGCCATTTGAAAAGGTGGCAACCCATGCCAAAGAGGTTCTGTTACCAACACACTGCAATGACTGCAAATATCTGGCAAATAAATACAAGGGATAGCTGTCATTTAGAAATATCCCTTTACATATCACTGTAATTCTGGAGGTATGGAAGTATTAACCTCACCTGCATACTATATAGAAACCAATTAACAATGGCCCAATGTATAATCCCGTAACATAAGTCTACTAACTGATAGCTCTTTAATTAGGGAAGGAGCCCACACACATATATATGGAATATGTAGAAATTCAAGTCCCACAAACCTGTATATGCTACGTACACCCACCTACATCCCCCACACTAGAAACTATAGCAATACAGACTGTAATTACAGCACAAACATCCAGTCAGTCAATTACATCTGCAGAAGCATTAACATACCTTGTGAGAGACACATTTAAAGGTGCCATGCAAAATCGTAGCCGTTGTATAATGGAACAAACGGCGATGTTACAGGTTTTGTTTGCAATAGTCCCTTATCAGATGGTTGGGATGACAGGTACATTCACATGGAGAACCACATACTCTAGCCATCACACACAATCCACGGGGGACATGAATCCAAACTATACGTGTCTCTACACATAGCAGTTGCAATTACACACAGCAAAACACAATACAGGCCGTCTCCCCGAAGGTAGGGCAAATGGGCAACGCTCAAGTGGAGAATTCAATTCTACCCCACTGTTGCCACGTAATTGGTGAATGGAGTAGCTGCACAGCTGAGGTGCAAGTAATAAGTCACTCAGGAACACCAATTGGTGGCAGGAAACCACATGTTACAGGTATCGACGTATATAAGGATGACTTGCCAGACATTCAAACCGTATGCTCATACCATAGAACTGTTTAAACAGTGTAAGAGAGATGGATACAAAAGTCTGGAATGATAACAAGGTATGTAGAACACTTGGTATGTAAGTGTATGTATAGCATAAAAATAAACTGTAAATCCACTTCACTGAATGAAAAAACTGGAAAAAAACGTAGGAACCACTCCAATGACCACTCTCGGACACAATCAACTTAGTGCTTTCATCCACTTTAATGACGTGAACTTCATCAGAAACACAAAACGACTACCTACCCCTTCATTAAATACTTAATTACAGGAAATGATGTAACTGCTATAATAATGTACTTAAATAATATTCTGTAAAGAAACACAACATTAAAAATGTCTACACAAATTGTGATCATGAATACATCAAAGGACTGGAGCCCAACAATGTCTCTGTAAATGACGTCCATGATGATGTGCCCCATAGCCTTGCAGAACAGTCCAGTCAGGTGTGTAGGCCAATAGTCCCACCCGTGCATTGTGGCGCCACCTGTGTGGAGTGTGATAACTGTTGCTGTGTGCCATTCAGGGGCCACAATGTCTGATACAAGGCTATTACTGAATATGGTGGCCTAGTGGGGAGACATGTCGATCAGAGGTTTGTGGACTTCACAGCCTGGGATTTTGGATGGTCACATGGGGCCAGTGTCCCAGGACATATAGAGTGCAGGTTACTACTGTGTAGGTGTGACCGCAGGGACACCGCAATGTTCCTGCATGGATTGTGGCCCTGTAGGGAGTGAGAGGGTGTAATGTTAGCATTGAATCCATCCGCCAGCATGTTGCCAACATCACCTGGTTCTGTAATGTTCCTGAGTAACTGTTGTATGTGAGAGCATATGTGAGTATTGCCATTGACTACTGGCATACCACCATAATGCCTTGTGGTACACCCCAGAATGTGTTGCAGTAATGTTTACGTAGCTAGTTTTGGAGTATGTGAAGAGGGATCCTGTGGCCCTACCGAGGCTGACCAGTGAGCTACCCCACCCATGGGATTGTACACCACTTTGCAACAGCCTTCACCTGTTGTTGTAAATTATGTCCATGGAACTGGACCCCCAGAGTGGCGTCCATTATCTGGTGGGTACCATCATGGCTCTGTGTGGAATAGCATGATCCATGCAGTCGTGTATGTGCTAATGAAGTGCACTGGGGTATGTTTCAGCATTTGTATGTGCATTGTCCATCTGCACGGGTGTCATGACGTTAACTACCACTGTCATAAGATGTCTGTAGTAGGTGTTGTAGTACTCATGTACTGTATATGCCGTGAAGGGTGTGGTGCTGGGATGTGGCTAACAAGGGTGATTAGCATATGTTCAGAATCCACCAATGAGGGGATAACCCCAGATGTGGAACACCAGTCACATGTTGGTAGTGTCCATGTCAAGGATATCGTTGGTCTTGGAGGTGGTGTGTATGGGGTGATCCAGCCGAATGGTGGCTATGAATCACGGACAGCGTTGGCCTAATGTGTCGGTACATGAGTGGCTATCCCAGTTAAGTGTGGGGTAGTGTCAGTCTCACATCAGTAGTACCTGTCTGAGCCCTACTGTCCAGTACACCAAGACATAAGGTCTGGTAACAGTGGGGTATGTTGTTGAATCCGTAGCTTGTTACAATGTGTATAGCAGTTCTGGACACAGTTAGTTGCACGTGGAACACCTCTGATGCATTGTGCTAAGTATCTAGCCAGGATGTGTTTACAACATAGTGGAATATGAGAACACCTCAACCGTGGGTGTGCCGGTCCAGGTTACATGACTGGAAGGTATGGTCTGTGTATAACCTGTCATTGTAGGTGTGCTCTGCAGAGCCTAGAGGCAGGTCCCAGTCACTGCAATGATATTGAAGTGGTGTATTATAAGGAGTGCCTTGCCTGCATGCGTCAGAGATGAAGATGTCAAGCATTGCGTCACATGACCCCATGTTTTGCTTGCCAGTTCCCGTTCTGGTGGTGAATGTTATTGGAAACTGTGCAAGACAGGCAATATAGAAGCAGCAAGAGCCTTACATGTGATATGTACTCCCAGGGCTGACAGGTGCAGGTCATCTGTGCCAAAGCATCATGTTGTTTGACTATGTCAGTCTAAGCAGACAGATACCAGATGCCTGTGGAATGACAGCAGAAGCATAGACAACTGTTGAAGTGACACAGTCAGTCGTTGTACAGTGGTATCAGGTCCGGATGAATGCATAATGCTCCCCAGGGCTTTGCCCATACCTGCAGGGCTACAAGACTGGTGAGCTATTGCATGTCCTTCCACACGTGGTCTGTGAAGTTGCATCTCAGGGCAGTCACACTAACATGGAGAATGACAGTCACATTGTACCTGGTGAGGTGTGGCATGGGTGCATAGGTTATGTTGCAGAACCAGTTACCCGACAGCAAGATGTAAGCGACTATTGCTTTGTGTAGCCTGCTGAGTGGAACATCAGTGTGACCACCTACAGAGTCACCTATGACAGGTGTGTTGTATATGTTATAACACCCTATTGGCTGTATGTGATGGGCACACATGAGTCTGTGGGCTATAAGTTGTTGGTGTTGTGTTTGGTGATGGGGGCTGCCTTTGGTGCCTACACAGAGTATGGAGAGGTACTGCACAAGTTGTCCTCGTATGTGCGGCCTGTGGTGGAGATCTTGTGAGACTATGTGATAAGTGGGGTGTGTTGCGAATGTTACACATCCCCACATGACTGTCAGGTGCAGTCAGGGTTGGTGACAGCATTACCCCCAGCAGGGCTGCATATGTGCATCCCCCACAGGCTGTAGTGTCGTATGTTGGGAGGTGAGCATTGACTGTGTACATGAGACAATTGGTCTATTGCCACATGTACGACATATTCAGCATATAGACAGGCAATAGCACTGGTACGTGACAGTTGGACATGCCTGTATATACAACCATGTCTCACAAGATATGTGGGTTACGTGTGTACAGCAGCTGTTGTACTGTAAGCAAGCTGGAAATGTAAGGACAGACAGTGTACCTGTGAGAAATGGTGTGGAATGGGTGCTATATTAATCAGTAGCTCATGACGTGCTGACAAGTTCTGAACAAGTGTTGAGCATGAACGTACAATACAGATAGGGTGTTGGATAATATCAACCCACAAGTGGTGACGACAGTCATAAGCGGTGGCACCGCACTATAACCCTGCTGAGTATGGTCTGCAAGTCCATGAACCATTATCAATGTAGATGTTAGCAGTACAGATGTACATGACAGTACGGATGTTTGACAACAGATACGTTTGGATGTCACCGGAGTGTTCTACCAGTGGCCTATTGACAGTATCAACACTACAAAAGGTGCCAGAGTGACATGTGCATATCACCCCAGTGCCAGCTACAGTAAAGCAGGGTTAATGTGTTGTACTCCACCCTCATTGTAGCCCATACCACACAGACAAATGTCAGGCATCTCTGTATGTAAGGATGTGAATGGCCATGGCCTATGAGCAATATCTGTCTCAGTGTTGTGAACAACTTACAGAATGGGCTGTGTGGGTGAGGTGTGTGACATATGTGCACATTCTGATGGATTATATCAACATTGTCACCACTAGGTGAATATCCCTTTACCCATTAACTACCACCTAGACTGTGGTCAACATTATGGACACTGTGTAAGGGATGGTGCTGTGCAGTACACCTCCCTGAGTTGGTGACGTCTCCAGGCCCTTTAGGTAGTCATACGAGGTACAAAAAACAAAACACCTTGTTCTTTAGTCATACGAGGTACACATGTTATGACAGTGTGCCATCCATGAGCACAGAGATCATTGGACAGGCATACACAGCACTCGGGTGACCAATATTGGATCACATATCACCTTTAACGGATATTGGCCACGCCTGGATGGGCGATACCAGCCTTCACAATCCTCACCTCCACTATGCAGCACGCTGTCTACCTTGCATAAAGACATTTGCTACACTATGATGTTGGACATGCTACATGTCCATATCCTGATCTGAATGACATATGTCATGGGCAGCCACCATCCTACTACTAGGATCGCCACATGCTGGACAGATCCCTGTGCCATACATGTGACATACTCCCGCCATACCATGCAACCCTGTCCATCAAAGCTGCACATGTCATCCCTGTCATACATGGTGTGATGGCCGCATGGTAGATGTAGTATCAACTGTCTGGATCAGTAATGTGGCACTGATGCACCTCGCGGTGGCATAATGGCTGTTGGATACAGCTAGGAAACCTTCCCTGTACATGCTATAGTTGATAACCATCCCTGCGAATGACGTCCGACTAGCCATTGTCCCATGTCTATCACATGTGCAACACAGGCGATCAGTGGCAGGATGTTAAACAGCTGTACAGTGCTGTGTAGATGTACATGGCAAAACACATGCATGTAAAGGTTTCTATGCATATGTGTGCATTGTCACTGCTCAAGTCCATTAAGGCTGTGTATGTGTTGATATGTGACATATACACAGCATCAAGTTCAACAGCATTACCGTGGACACATGCAGCCATGTGCTGATAGGTAAGAACGCCAGAGCAGGCAAACAGACATGCCCATGTCAAGACAGCATTCACATGGAGTATGAACAAAGTAATGAGGAGACACACATATATGGTGATGATATCCAATGCATAATAGGTGTTACATGTGTGTGACACAAACATGTCAGTCGTGTCAGTGTTATGATGATTTTCAAAGATAACTGTGCAGATGTACTAGATTTACTAGAACTGTATGTGCAGCAGTATCTCTGTGCATCTCTGAAACTGTGACCTGTCACCATCAGTATGTCTTACAGATAATGCCTCATACACGCCTGCCAGCGTACAGCCGCCAGGAGGATGATGTCCTCATCCCATACCTCCATGAGAACTACGAGGTGTTGTTCAGCCATGTGCCACAGCATGCCCAGCAGCAGGACGACCTGTGGCAGGATCTTCACAGGAGGGTGAACGATGTGGGTGGCCATAACTGCACCTACCAGCAGGTGCGCAGACACTGCACAGGCTTGATATGACATGCAAAACAGTGTGCCACTGCAATCACCAGGGAACAAGGTGGAACAGGTGATGGGCCACCAACCCAGCCCCCACTCACACACACCGAGGAGCTACTGGCCAGTCTGGGGACACCCTCAGAGCAGCATCCACAAACACCAGCTGCCATCGTGGAGGCGGGTGTCTCAACCAATGAGCCTGGAGTTGCCTGGTAAGTCAGTACTGCACATATGGCTATTATATCCAATTTAGTTGCATTTGTCACTGTACATTATGTAATGTAACAACATATGCAAGGTATGGGGACACACATGATGCATACTACAGTATGCTACCCTGTGTATGCACACATGTGCATACTATATGCTATTGTACAGGCGAATGTGTTAACATGCACAGTGCACCCTGTGGCTGTCATACAGTCATGGATAATGTTCATACTGCTGTCATCCCTATACAGGTATCTCTGCTGTGCCGCACAGACATGAGTCCATTGCAAGTGAGACTGTCATCAGTATCAGGCATGTTAAAGCATAGATCTATTCGCCATGTGGCCAGTTAATACTTGTACACTTGATGTTCATTCCAGTCACGATATACAGGTCGCATCACCCATCATTCACACAGGCCACCCGTGTGCAATATATACCAACGAAATGATACACTGACATGAAACCACAGTATTTGTCATTGCTACATGAATGGACAGCTGTGCATACAATGGTGGAGGTGTTCTACAATGGAGGCATATGTACTATACATTGGAAGAACACGTGTGGTACGCAAACAGTACCACACAGTGAGCTGTGATATGGGCAGCCCACAGGAGTCACCATTGTGTTATATGCCCCTGCAGTGGGTGCACGCATTGTGATGTGCCATCTGACATGTCCCAGACACGTAGTGATTTGGCTGCAATATTGTCACACTATCCCATAACCCATACCCCACATACCAAACATACAACCAGTTGTCTGCATAGCCCTGTGGATGGTGACATATCTGACATATATCGGTCTATGTCATATGGGACAACACAAACATGTGTGATAGATGGCCATCACATACATTTGGCCAACACATGCGCACACATGGCCATGGGGGATGGCCAGAGACACGTAACCACACAGTAGATGGTGATGTGTATACACCCTGTTTCACATTGTCCACACATGGTCCAATAATAGCCTTAGTTGACCGATTATACAGTTGATGTGGTACACTGGACATCCTAAAAGCCTGTGCACAGCTACTGGAGGTGTCACTGAAGTCTACCATATAAGATGTGGTGAACATCACGACTGTGTCATAGCATGACAGTAGTCACCTGTACAGCTTCCACAGACATTGACACCACATCAGGCCACAGATACTGTACATTTCCCTTGCTGCTGCAGGACATCACCATTAGCTGTGCACCTCATGTGTGTGGTACATCAATGTCATGTGGGACATGGTGAATTGACAAGTTTGCTATGTGTGGACATGGTTGCCAGGCAGCTAAGACTCTGTAGTAGTTGTGCCGGGGTGTCAACTGTAGGTCCTTCAGTGACCTGTCACATGGCACAGCATGGTTTGGTGTGTATGCACCTCAGCATTGTGGGTCACAATCCACAGTTATGTCATGGGTATGCATGCAGTTATGGCTATGCAATGTGTACCATATTATGCACTGTATAGCAATATAGATGCCTCATGATGCCATGCAATAGCACAGTGTCTGTAGTTCACACTGTATAGCAATGTAGACGGCTCACACTACCCTTCCATTCTCATGCACATTTGCTAAACATGCATTCTATCTGTAGGGCACACAGGCAACACCTCAATGTGATGCCCATTACCATGCTGTACATGTGTCAGGACACCATTGTGTCAGACATGTATGCATGTTAATGCACATGTCAGCGGATTACATGTCAAGGTCACGTCAGACATGT
Organism: Protopterus annectens; assembly: GCF_019279795.1. Classification (NCBI taxonomy): domain Eukaryota; kingdom Metazoa; phylum Chordata; order Ceratodontiformes; family Protopteridae; genus Protopterus; species Protopterus annectens. The sequence continues at coordinate 1,295,893,916 of NC_056729.1, read as the reverse complement.
GTACTGTTATCCTGTTCTGGTCCAGATAGTGTATCAAGGGGATGCATGCATACTACCATGATTATGTGAACTGCATGGCTACTGATATGACACCTGCTTGCTGTAGTGTGCACCCCAGGGAGGTATGGTAACTAACACTATTAATGTCTGAGCTGCATGCCATCTGCTGTATCACAGGCATGCTGCATGCCATCTGTCTACTCACATGCATGTTGTGTGTGTGTGTGTGTGTGTGTGTGTGTGTGTGTGTGTGTGTGCGTGTGTGCGTGTGTGTGTGTGTGTGTCTATTGTAATTTAGTCTTTCTTTGCATTCACAGGTGATGTAGGTGCGTTACCCTCCTGCGGTCCATCTGATGTTAGTGTCCCCACAGATACTAGCAGTGATGAACATATGCATGAGGTACAGGCAGGGTTGTCAGGGGCTGAATCTGTGCCAATGTTTTCCATCCCAGCTATGTCACCCTCTTCCCCGCACACAGTTCTGCTGCCAACACATACCGCATCACCAGTGGCCATAGAGGAAGGACAGTCAGCATCTGTTAGCGTGGAACAGGGATGTGTGGTGGCTACAGAAGGTGTGTCTGCACACCATGGTGTCAGTGTAATGACAGCAGATGTGCCACACAGGCATGCCGCTGGTGCTGCTCCTAGGAGGACCTCTGGCAGACATGCACCTGCAGGACAGAGCGCAGCAGCTGGTATCACCAGATGCATGTTCCAGACTGTAATGGCGGCACAGGCACGTGCTGAAAGGCAGAACAGAGAAGGGCAGAGGCTGCAGATGGCTGCTATCCATACCTTCAATGACAACATCCAGGCAAATGCTCAACAGCAGATTGCTGATGTTCTGGACAGGCGATTGGGTGAAATGGTTGGAATCCTTGACCATGGCATGGCAATCCACGAGTGTGAGCTGTCTGTGCTGGAACATCTGGTAGGAGTGAGGCGTAGGCCACATGGACGTAGACCAGCTACACTACCTAGTACAGGTAAACGTGAGCGTGCCACCTCACATGCCCACTCCCATAGTGCCGGTAGCAGTAGCAGTGCAGCTGGTGCTGTGCTGTCCACACCAGGACACAGCAGGCCACGTGGACATGGCCCTGGATGTTCCCAGCGGGGATACGGTTCCAGTGGACATGTGTCATTGGACAGTAGCCAATCTGTACCTCCACCTGGTAGTGCCTGTGGAACCCCCTGGCAGGCACAGGTCATGTGGCCATGGCCGGACACAGTGAGCTGTACAACCTGGTCTGTACAATCTGGAGCTGTCAATAATACCCCTGTGTAGACCTCACAAAAGGCAGAACTGTGTGCACACATACGCGCATACAGCAAACACATCTGTAGGGCACCACAACACCCACATGCATACTGAACAGACATGTCCAATCATGTCACTGGCCCTTACCCACACACAAGATGTCATCCATTGGTGCAGCCTATGCCCCTGGCAAACATTATCACCCTGTGCATATGATGAAGCCTGTGCCGCATCCCTGTAATCCACACCATCTGTGCAGGGACATGCTCAAATGGTCTGATGCACAGGGTGAACAGAATAGTGAGAGAAGTGTGTATAACGTTAGTTGTGAAAGAATAGTGAGAGAAGTGCATATTACACTAGTTGTGTACTGTTAACATGCACCAGACATACCATGTAATACAGGTTTAGCATGCATTGTTATATGTTCACAGTATGTGTCTTGGTAACAACAGTAACAGCATGTTGATAATGATGCCCTGGTTCCCTCCTTATGGTCTACTTGCATGTGCCTACAGGTAGCAGTGTTTGCAGTCGCCCATGTGTAACTGTGGAGTACTCGCAGGCACGTATGGCAATATCAGCATGCTATACGTAGCCTCAACCTGACTGTTGGAAAGGCCAACGTACCACAGATGTCCACACATATACTGATCCAGACGCATGTGGGCAGTTTAAGAGGCTACAGTGGCTAGAGACGTGACATCCATACCAGGTCACATCACAGGTATGTTTACATGGTGCAGGTGTTGTACACAGCGATCCGGCCGATGATAATGTTAGAGGCCACCTGATAGCATGAGGTCTCACTGTGTAGCAGTCATACCCTGTCACATTACAGGAACATGCCTACACTCACAGGGTCAACAACACTATAACGCACACCCCATAGTGTTGAGGTGAGGACCCCTGCCTATGTGGTCATCACCCTCACAGTACTGTACACCCAAGTGATGTGACGCAGAGAAAGAACATGTACAGGTAGCCAGTATGGCTAAGACCTATGGCATCAACAGGGTAGTAGACTGTATCACCATGAGGGGTTAGGGATCCTGTGTGTTCTGTATGGTAGCATACATCCTCACTCCATGCACCAGACAGCCATACACACACACACATACACACACACACACACACTGTGGAGACCACAAATGTCATACACATACGGATAACTGATGTGTGTGATACACACACCACCCTTGCCTACATTATGCTTTCCACACTGCAGTATGTACAGATCTCTACAACAGTGTACAGGGGTGTGTAACAATTGGGATGTAATCCCCACCATATGTGGCATATATGGTCACACAAGCAAACACACATGGCAGTAGTGTGAATGATACACCTGCAATATGATGATACGTCTGACAGACATGCAGCAGTATTGGCCGCATTATGTGTACCAACACTACATCCGGCAATTGTGGTGCTATATGCACACGGGAGGATGTAAGTGTTACAGGTGTCAGGTGACATACAGTCAGTAACACCTGACCACTGTGTAGGTTATATGTCTTCATCGTCAAGTAAGAGTAACATAGCGTACTGTTTGCAGATGTAATGGTAGGATGGCATGTGACATACCTGTGAGCCGTCTCTGGCAAACATCCATCTGCACAGGTGGATCACCACTTTATGTACACACATCCATACCTGATGTACATCCTGCCGTACTGTCAGTATGTCACCATATACAGGTGTCAATGATGGGGCTGCATTGCAACTGCATGTTACAGTTAGGCACAGATGGTTCACATACATCAGCGACTGCACATGCATGGTAGCTGCATGCACACTAAAAATTGTACATGTGTGTTGGTCCTACATACCTGTCATGTAGCCATGTTTGCATGCAATGCAATTGGTGGACATGTGTGATGACATGCATAGCACATGGACTGTTGTAAGATATGATGGGTGTCATGGGTAACTAGTACAGAGGGAATGTGTCCTCGGTCAACATTGCCACCTCATGTACTGTTAGCATTCAACAGCCATGGACCCACCTTCCATTTGCATGCGTGTGATTGCTGTAGCCACTTGTCTGCATGGAGGACAGCAAAAGCTATGCTATGTACATATATGTTGTGTGTGTGGTCCATGCACATATCCACTGCGATTACATGTATTTCATATCCAAACATGTGTGATCTTTGGTGTACAGTAACAGTCATCTGTCACAGCTGTGTAAGACCCAGGGCCCCTGGTATGTGTAGAGCCAACCTGGTCATTACAGTGGTATCATTGCAATGCATAACACATGATGAAACCCTGTTGGTACATGTGTAGTCTGCACAGTTGCTGTAGAACTATGTACAGTCCACTGGTCATGAGCCACATGGTGTTGTGGTAATGTATGGCAGTGTATTGCTGGTCCTGCGACATGGTGATGTCTGAGGGCTACAATGTATGGGGTGTGTACCTCTGTGATCTGCACCTGAGACATCTGTGATGGTTCCTGAGTGTGTACTGGTCAGTACATGTGAGTGGCATTCATGTACGTGGGGACAGTAACACCATACTGTGCCCTTCCGTGTTTAGAATCCGTGTGCATGCAAGATGGCCCTTTACAACCACTGTGTGAGCATGCCCAGTACGCCGTTGTGTAGATGGACACAC